>NW_026701155.1:0-32066 GCF_030435755.1 Ochotona princeps | reverse complement strand
AGTGCATTATCTAGGAAAGAACCTGGTAGAGCATCCCACACAAACGAATGCTCCACATGCGGGTTTCACATGCCACCAACTCCACATTCTCAGGCAACTTCAGCGCCACAGCCGTTTTCAGATAGCCCTCAATGCAAAGGCTCTAGACGCAAATGATGGTGTGAGAGCTAATTCAATCAAGGAAACACTGCATGTTGGTGAAGGGCATAATGAAGAAGGATCAGCCAAGTGGTTCTTGTGGGAGAACAACTCCATTTGGCTCAGTAACTTCACACACCATCAGGCTTCCAAGCAGCTCTCAAGGAAACTCAGTTTTCACACTCTAGGCTTAGTGCCCTTTGAGTGCATTATCTAGGATTGAACCTGGTAGAGCATCCCACACAAACGAATGCTCCACATGCGGGTTTCACATGCCACCAACTCCACATTCTCAGGCAACTTCAGCGCCACAGCCGTTTTCAGATAGCCCTCAATGCAAAGGCTCTAGACGCAAATATTGGTGTGAGAGCTAATTCAATCAAGGAAACACTGCATGTTGGTGAAGGACATATTGAAGAAGGATCAGCCGAGTGGTTCTTGTGGGAGAACAACTCCATTTGGCTCACTAACTTCACACACCATCAGGCTTCCAAGCAGCTCTCAAGGAAACTCAGTTTTCACACTCTATGCTTAGTGCCTTTTGAGTACCTAGGACTGAAATGAAGCTTGGTTAGCATCCCACACAAACGAATGCTCCACATGCGGGTTTCACATGCCACCAACTCCACATTCTCAGGCAACTTCAGCGCCACAGCCGTTTTCAGACAGCCCTCAATGCAAAGGCTCTAGACGCAAATATTGGTGTGAGAGCTAATTCAATCAAGGAAACACTGCATGTTGGTGAAGGGCATATTGAAAAAGGATCAGCTGAGTGGTTCTTGTGGGAGAACAACTCCATTTGGCTCACTAACTTCACACACCATCAGGCTTCCAAGCAGCTCTCAAGGAAACTCAGTTTTCACACTCTAGGCTTAGTGCCCTTTGAGTGCATTATCTAGGAATGAACCTGGTAGAACATCCCACACAAAGGAATGCTCCACATGTGGGTTTCACATGCCACCAACTACACATTCACAGGCAACTTCAGCGCCACAGCCGTTTTCAGATAGCCCTCAATGCAAAGGCTCTAGACGCAAATATTGGTGTGAGAGCTAATTCAATCAAGGAAACACTGCATGTTGGTGAAGGGCATATTGAAGAAGGATCAGCCGAGTGGTTCTTGTGGGAGAACAACTCCATTTGGCTCACTAACTTCACACACCATCAGGCTTCCAAGCAGCTCTCAAGGAAACTCAGTTTTCACACTCTATGCTTAGTGCCCTTTGAGTGCATTATCTAGGAATGAACCTGGTAGAGCATCCCACACAAACGAATGCTCCACATGCGGGTTTCACATGCCACCAACTCCACATTCACAGGCAACTTCAGCGCCACAGCCGTTTTCAGATAGCCCTCAATGCAAAGGCTCTAGACGCAAATATTGGTGTGAGAGCTAATTCAATCAAGGAAACACTGCATTTTGGTGAAGGGCATATTGAAGAAGGATCAGCCGAGTGGTTCTTGTGGGAGAACAACTCCATTTGGCTCACTAACTTCACACACCATCAGGCTTCCAAGCAGCTCTCAAGGAAACTCAGTTTTCACACTCTATGCTTAGTGCCCTTTGAGTGCATTATCTAGGAATGAACCTGGTAGAGCATCCCACACAAAGGAATGCTCCACATGCTGGTTTCACATGCCACCAACTCCACATTCTCAGGCAACTTCAGCGCCACAGCCGTTTTCAGATAGCCCTCAATGCAAAGGCTCTAGATGCAAATATTGGTGTGAGAGCTAATTCAATCAAGGAAACACTGCATGTTGGTGAAGGGCATATTGAAGAAGGATCAGCCGAGTGGTTCTTGTGGGAGAACAACTCCATTTGGCTCACTAACTTCACACACCATCAGGCTTCCAAGCAGCTCTCAAGGAAACTCAGTTTTCACACTCTATGCTTAGTGCCCTTTGAGTGCATTATCTAGGAATGAACCTGGTAGAGCATCCCACACAAACGAATGCTCCACATGCGGGTTTCACATGCCACCAACTCCACATTCTCAGGCAAATTCAGCGCCACAGCCATTTTCTGATAGCCCTCAATGCAAAGGATCTAGACGCAAATGATGGTGTGAGAGCTAATTCAATCAAGGAAACACTGCATGTTGGTGAAGGGCATATTGAAGAAGGATCAGCCGAGTGGTTCTTTTGGGAGAACAACTCCATTTGGCTCACTAACTTCACAAACCATCACACTTCCAAGCAGCTCTCAAGGAAACTCAGTTTTCACACTCTATGTTTAGTGCCTTTTGAGTACCTAGGACTGAAATGAAGCTTGGTTAGCATCCCACACAAACGAATGCTCCACATGCGGGTTTCACATGCCACCAACTCCACATTCTCAGGCAACTTCAGCGCCACAGCCGTTTTCAGATAGCCCTCAATGCAAAGGCTCTAGACGCAAATATTGGTGTGAGAGCTAATTCAATCAAGGAAACACTGCATGTTGGTGAAGGGCATATTGAAGAAGGATCAGCCGAGTGGTTCTTGTGGGAGAACAACTCCATTTGGCTCACTAACTTCACACACCACCAGGCTTTCAAGCAACTCTCAAGGAAACTCACTTTTCAACTCTAGGCTTAGTGCCCTTTGAGTGCATTATCTAGGAATGAACCTGGTAGAGCATCCCACACAAACGAATGCTCCACATGCGGGTTTCACATGCCACCAACTCCACATTCTCAGGCAACTTCAGTGCCACAGCCGTTTTCAGATAGCCCTCAATGCAAAGGCTCTAGACGCAAATATTGGTGTGAGAGCTAATTCATTCAAGGAAACACTGCATGTTGGTGAAGGGCATATTGAAGAAGGATCAGCCGAGTGGTTCTTGTGGGAGAACAACTCCATTTGGCTCACTAACTTCACACACCATCAGGCTTCCAAGCAGCTCTCAAGGAAACTCAGTTTTCACACTCTATGCTTAGTGCCCTTTGAGTGCATTATCTAGGAATGAACCTGGTAGAGCATCCCACACAAACGAATGCTCCACATGCGGGTTTCACATGCCACCAACTCCACATTCTCAGGCAACTTCAGCGCCACAGCCGTTTTCAGATAGCCCTCAATGCAAAGGCTCTAGACGCAAATATTGGTGTGAGAGCTAATTCAATCAAGGAAACACTGCATGTTGGTGAAGGGCATATTGAAGAAGGATCAGCCGAGTGGTTCTTGTGGGAGAACAACTCCATTTGGCTCACTAACTTCACACACCATCAGGCTTCCAAGCAGCTCTCAAGGAAACTCAGTTTTCACACTCTAGGCTTAGTGCCCTTTGAGTGCATTATCTAGGAATGAACCTGGTAGAGCATCCCACACAAACGAATGCTCCACATGCGGGTTTCACATGCCACCAACTCCACATTCTCAGGCAACTTCAGCGCCACAGCCGTTTTCAGATAGCCCTCAATGCAAAGGCTCTAGACGCAAATGATGGTGTGAGAGCTAATTCAATCAAGGAAACACTGCATGTTGGTGAAGGGCATAATGAAGAAGGATCAGCCAAGTGGTTCTTGTGGGAGAACAACTCCATTTGGCTCACTAACTTCACACACCATCAGGCTTCCAAGCAGCTCTCAAGGAAACTCAGTTTTCACACTCTAGGCTTAGTGCCCTTTGAGTGCATTATCTAGGATTGAACCTGGTAGAGCATCCCACACAAACGAATGCTCCACATGCGGGTTTCACATGCCACCAACTCCACATTCACAGGCAACTTCAGCGCCACAGCCGTTTTCAGATAGCCCTCAATGCAAAGGATCTAGACGCAAATATTGGTGTGAGAGCTAATTCAATCAAGGAAACACTGCATGTTGGTGAAGGACATATTGAAGAAGGATCAGCCGAGTGGTTCTTGTGGGAGAACAACTCCATTTGGCTCACTAACTTCACAAACCATCACGCTTCCAAGCAGCTCTCAAGGAAACTCAGTTTCCACACTCTATGCTTAGTGCCTTTTGAGTACCTAGGACTGAAATGAAGCTTGGTTAGCATCCCACACAAACGAATGCTCCACATGCGGGTTTCACATGCCACCAACTCCACATTCTCAGGCAACTTCAGCGCCACAGCCGTTTTCAGATAGCCCTCAATGCAAAGGCTCTAGACGCAAATATTGGTGTGAGAGCTAATTCAATCAAGGAAACACTGCATGTTGGTGAAGGGCATATTGAAGAAGGATCAGCCGAGTGGTTCTTGTGGGAGAACAACTCCATTTGGCTCACTAACTTCACACACCACCAGGCTTTCAAGCAACTCTCAAGGAAACTCACTTTTCAACTCTAGGCTTAGTGCCCTTTGAGTGCATTATCTAGGAATGAACCTGGTAGAGCATCCCACACAAACGAATGCTCCACATGCGGGTTTCACATGCCACCAACTCCACATTCTCAGGCAACTTCAGCGCCACAGCCGTTTTCAGATAGCCCTCAATGCAAAGGCTCTAGACGCAAATATTGGTGTGAGAGCTAATTCATTCAAGGAAACACTGCATGTTGGTGAAGGGCATATTGAAGAAGGATCAGCCGAGTGGTTCTTGTGGGAGAACAACTCCATTTGGCTCACTAACTTCACACACCATCAGGCTTCCAAGCAGCTCTCAAGGAAACTCAGTTTTCACACTCTATGCTTAGTGCCCTTTGAGTGCATTATCTAGGAATGAACCTGGTAGAGCATCCCACACAAACGAATGCTCCACATGCGGGTTTCACATGCCACCAACTCCACATTCTCAGGCAACTTCAGCGCCACAGCCGTTTTCAGATAGCCCTCAATGCAAAGGCTCTAGACGCAAATATTGGTGTGAGAGCTAATTCAATCAAGGAAACACTGCATGTTGGTGAAGGGCATATTGAAGAAGGATCAGCCGAGTGGTTCTTGTGGGAGAACAACTCCATTTGGCTCACTAACTTCACACACCATCAGGCTTCCAAGCAGCTCTCAAGGAAACTCAGTTTTCACACTCTAGGCTTAGTGCCCTTTGAGTGCATTATCTAGGAATGAACCTGGTAGAGCATCCCACACAAACGAATGCTCCACATGCGGGTTTCACATGCCACCAACTCCACATTCTCAGGCAACTTCAGCGCCACAGCCGTTTTCAGATAGCCCTCAATGCAAAGGCTCTAGACGCAAATGATGGTGTGAGAGCTAATTCAATCAAGGAAACACTGCATGTTGGTGAAGGGCATAATGAAGAAGGATCAGCCAAGTGGTTCTTGTGGGAGAACAACTCCATTTGGCTCACTAACTTCACACACCATCAGGCTTCCAAGCAGCTCTCAAGGAAACTCAGTTTTCACACTCTAGGCTTAGTGCCCTTTGAGTGCATTATCTAGGATTGAACCTGGTAGAGCATCCCACACAAACGAATGCTCCACATGCGGGTTTCACATGCCACCAACTCCACATTCACAGGCAACTTCAGCGCCACAGCCGTTTTCAGATAGCCCTCAATGCAAAGGATCTAGACGCAAATATTGGTGTGAGAGCTAATTCAATCAAGGAAACACTGCATGTTGGTGAAGGACATATTGAAGAAGGATCAGCCGAGTGGTTCTTGTGGGAGAACAACTCCATTTGGCTCACTAACTTCACAAACCATCACGCTTCCAAGCAGCTCTCAAGGAAACTCAGTTTCCACACTCTATGCTTAGTGCCTTTTGAGTACCTAGGACTGAAATGAAGCTTGGTGAGCATCCCACACAAACGAATGCTCCACATGCGGGTTTCACATGCCACCAACTCCACATTCTCAGGCAACTTCAGCGCCACAGCCGTTTTCAGATAGCCCTCAATGCAAAGGCTCTAGACGCAAATATTGGTGTGAGAGCTAATTCAATCAAGGAAACACTGCATGTTGGTGAAGGGCATATTGAAGAAGGATCAGCCGAGTGGTTCTTGTGGGAGAACAACTCCATTTGGCTCACTAACTTCACACACCATCAGGCTTCCAAGCAGCTCTCAAGGAAACTCAGTTTTCACACTCTATGCTTAGTGCCCTTTGAGTGCATTATCTAGGAATGAACCTGGTAGAGCATCCCACACAAAGGAATGCTCCACATGCGGGTTTCACATGCCACCAACTCCACATTCTCAGGCAACTTCAGCGCCACAGCCGTTTTCAGATAGCCCTCAATGCAAAGGCTCTAGATGCAAATATTGGTGTGAGAGCTAATTCAATCAAGGAAACACTGCATGTTGGTGAAGGGCATATTGAAGAAGGATCAGCCGAGTGGTTCTTGTGGGAGAACAACTCCATTTGGCTCACTAACTTCACACACCATCAGGCTTCCAAGCAGCTCTCAAGGAAACTCAGTTTTCACACTCTATGCTTAGTGCCCTTTGAGTGCATTATCTAGGAATGAACCTGGTAGAGCATCCCACACAAACGAATGCTCCACATGCGGGTTTCACATGCCACCAACTCCACATTCTCAGGCAAATTCAGCGCCACAGCCATTTTCTGATAGCCCTCAATGCAAAGGATCTAGACGCAAATGATGGTGTGAGAGCTAATTCAATCAAGGAAACACTGCATGTTGGTGAAGGGCATATTGAAGAAGGATCAGCCGAGTGGTTCTTGTGGGAGAACAACTCCATTTGGCTCACTAACTTCACACACCACCAGGCTTCCCAGCAGCTCTCAAGGAAACTCAGTTTTCACACTCTATGCTTAGTGCCCTTTGAGTGCATTATCTAGGAATGAACCTGGTAGAGCATCCCACACAAACGAATGCTCCACATGCGGGTTTCACATGCCACCAACTCCACATTCACAGGCAACTTCAGCGCCACAGCCGTTTTCAGATAGCCCTCAATGCAAAGGCTCTAGACGCAAATATTGGTGTGAGAGCTAATTCAATCAAGGAAACACTGCATGTTGCTGAAGGGCATATTGAAGAAGGATCAGCCGAGTGGTTCTTGTGGGAGAACAACTCCATTTGGCTCACTAACTTCACACACCATCAGGCTTCCAAGCAGCTCTCAAGGAAACTCAGTTTTCACACTCTATGCTTAGTGCCCTTTGAGTGCATTATCTAGGAATGAACCTGGTAGAGCATCCCACACAAACGAATGCTCCACATGCGGGTTTCACATGCCACCAACTCCACATTCACAGGCAACTTCAGCGCCACAGCCGTTTTCAGATAGCCCTCAATGCAAAGGCTCTAGACGCAAATATTGGTGTGAGAGCTAATTCAATCAAGGAAACACTGCATGTTGGTGAAGGGCATATTGAAGAAGGATCAGCCGAGTGGTTCTTGTGGGAGAACAACTCCATTTGGCTCACTAACTTCACACACCATCAGGCTTCCAAGCAGCTCTCAAGGAAACTCAGTTTTCACACTCTAGGCTTAGTGCCCTTTGAGTGCATTATCTAGGAATGAACCTGGTAGAGCATCCCACACAAACGAATGCTCCACATGCGGGTTTCACATGCCACCAACTCCACATTCTCAGGCAACTTCAGCGCCACAGCCGTTTTCAGATAGCCCTCAATGCAAAGGCTCTAGATGCAAATATTGGTGTGAGAGCTAATTCAATCAAGGAAACACTGCATGTTGGTGAAGGGCATATTGAAGAAGGATCAGCCGAGTGGTTCTTGTGGGAGAACAACTCCATTTGGCTCACTAACTTCACACACCATCAGGCTTCCAAGCAGCTCTCAAGGAAACTCAGTTTTCACACTCTATGCTTAGTGCCCTTTGAGTGCATTATCTAGGAATGAACCTGGTAGAGCATCCCACACAAACGAATGCTCCACATGCGGGTTTCACATGCCACCAACTCCACATTGCCAGGCAAATTCAGCGCCACAGCCGTTTTCAGATAGCCCTCAATGCAAAGGATCTAGACGCAAATACTGGTGTGAGAGCTAATTCAATCAAGGAAACACCGCATGTTGGTGAAGGGCATATTGAAGAAGGATCAGCCAAGTGGTTCTTGTGGGAGAACAACTCCATTTGGCTCACTAACTTCACACACCACCAGGCTTCCAAGCAGCTCTCAAGGAAACTCAGTTTTCACACTCTAGGCTTAGTGCCCTTTGAGTGCATTATCTAGGAATGAACCTGGTAGAGCATCCCACACAAACAATGCTCCACATGCGGGTTTCACATGCCACCAACTCCACATTCTCAGGCAACTTCAGCGCCACAGCCATTTTCAGATAGCCCTCAATGCAAAGGCTCTAGACGCAAATATTGGTGTGAGAGCTAATTCAATCAAGGAAACACTTCATGTTGGTGAAGGGCATATTGAAGAAGGATCAGCCGAGTGGTTCTTGTGGGAGAACAACTCCATTTGGCTCACTAACTTCACACACCATCAGGCTTCCAAGCAGCTCTCAAGGAAACTCAGTTTTCACACTCTAGGCTTAGTGCCCTTTGAGTGCATTATCTAGGAATGAACCTGGTAGAGCATCCCACACAAACGAATGCTCCACATGCGGGTTTCACATGCCACCAACTCCACATTCTCAGGCAACTTCAGCGCCACAGCCGTTTTCAGATAGCCCTCAATGCAAAGGCTCTAGACGCAAATACTGGTGTGAGAGCTAATTCAATCAAGGAAACACTGCATGTTGGTGAAGGGCATATTGAAGAAGGATCAGCCGAGTGGTTCTTGTGGGAGAACAACTCCATTTGGCTCACTAACTTCACACACCATCAGGCTTCCAAGCAGCTCTCAAGGAAACTCAGTTTTCACACTCTATGCTTAGTGTCTTTTGAGTGCATTATCTAGGAATGAACCTGGTAGAGCATCCCACACAAACGAATGCTCCACATGCGGGTTTCACATGCCACCAACTCCACATTCTCAGGCAACTTCAGCGCCACAGCCGTTTTCAGATAGCCCTCAATGCAAAGGCTCTAGATGCAAATATTGGTGTGAGAGCTAATTCAATCAAGGAAACACTGCATGTTGGTGAAGGGCATATTGAAGAAGGATCAGACGAGTGGTTCTTGTGGGAGAACAACTCCATTTGGCTCACTAACTTCACACACCATCAGGCTTCCAAGCAGCTCTCAAGGAAACTCAGTTTTCACACTCTATGCTTAGTGCCCTTTGAGTGCATTATCTAGGAATGAACCTGGTAGAGCATCCCACACAAACGAATGCTCCACATGCGGGTTTCACATGCCACCAACTCCACATTCTCAGGCAACTTCAGCGCCACAGCCGTTTTCAGATAGCCCTCAATGCAAAGGCTCTAGACGCAAATATTGGTGTGAGAGCTAATTCAATCAAGGAAACACTGCATGTTGGTGAAGGGCATATTGAAGAAGGATCAGCCGAGTGGTTCTTGTGGGAGAACAACTCCATTTGGCTCACTAACTTCACACACCTCAGGCTTCCAAGCAGCTCTCAAGGAAACTCAGTTTTCACACTCTATGCTTAGTGCCCTTTGAGTGCATTATCTAGGAATGAACCTGGTAGAGCATCCCACACAAACGAATGCTCCACATGCGGGTTTCACATGCCACCAACTCCACATTCTCAGGCAACTTCAGCGCCACAGCCATTTTCAGATAGCCCTCAATGCAAAGGCTCTAGACACAAATACTGGTGTGAGAGCTAATTCAATCAAGAAACACTGCATGTTGGTGAAGGGCATATTGAAGAAGGATCAGCCAAGTGGTTCTTGTGGGAGAACAACTCCATTTGGCTCACTAACTTCACACACCATCAGGCTTCCAAGCAGCTCTCAAGGAAACTCAGTTTTCACACTCTAGGCTTAGTGCCCTTTGAGTGCATTATCTAGGAATGAACCTGGTAGAGCATCCCACACAAACGAATGCTCCACATGCGGTTTCACATGCCACCAACTAAACATTCTCAGGCAACTTCAGCGCCACAGCCGTTTTCAGATAGCCCTCAATGCAAAGGCTCTAGACGCAAATACTGGTGTGAGAGCTAATTCAATCAAGGAAACACTGCATGTTGGTGAAGGGCATATTGAAGAAGGATCAGCCAAGTGGTTCTTGTGGGAGAACAACTCCATTTGGCTCACTAACTTCACACACCATCAGGCTTCCAAGCAGCTCTCAAGGAAACTCAGTTTTCACACTCTAGGCTTAGTGCCCTTTGAGTGCATTATCTAGGAATGAACCTGGTAGAGCATCCCACACAAACGAATGCTCCACATGCGGGTTTCACATGCCACCAACTCCACATTCTCAGGCAACTTCAGCGCCACAGCCGTTTTCAGATAGCCCTCAATGCAAAGGCTCTAGACGCAAATATTGGTGTGAGAGCTAATTCAATCAAGGAAACACTGCATGTTGGTGAAGGGCATATTGAAGAAGGATCAGCCGAGTGGTTCTTGTGGGAGAACAACTCCATTTGGCTCACTAACTTCACACACCATCAGGCTTCCAAGCAGCTCTCAAGGAAACTCAGTTTTCACACTCTATGCTTAGTGCCCTTTGAGTGCATTATCTAGGATTGAACCTGGTAGAGCATCCCACACAATCGAATGCTCCACATGCGGGTTTCACATGCCACCAACTCCACATTCACAGGCAACTTCAGCGCCACAGCCATTTTCAGATAGCCCTCAATGCAAAGGATCTAGACGCAAATACTGGTGTGAGAGCTAATTCAATCAAGGAAACACTGCTTGTTGGTGAAGGGCATATTGAAGAAGGATCAGCTGAGTGGTTCTTGTGGGAGAACAACTCCATTTGGCTCACTAACTTCACACACCATGAGGATTCCAAGCAGCTCTCAAGGAAACTCAGTTTTCACACTCTAGGCTTAGTGCCCTTTGAGTGCATTATCTAGGAATGAACCTGGTAGAGCATCCCACACAAACGAATGCTCCACATGCAGGTTTCACATGCCACCAACTCCACATTCACAGGCAACTTCAGCGCCACAGCCGTTTTCAGATAGCCCTCAATGCAAAGGCTCTAGACGCAAATATTGGTGTGAGAGCTAATTCAATCAAGGAAACACTGCATGTTGGTGAAGGGCATATTGAAGAAGGATCAGCTGAGTGTTTCTTGTGGGAGAACAACTCCATTTGGCTCACTAACTTCACACACCATCAGGCTTCCAAGCAGCTCTCAAGGAAACTCAGTTTTCACACTCTATGCTTAGTGCCCTTTGAGTGCATTATCTAGGAATGAACCTGGTAGAGCATCCCACACAAACGAATGCTCCACATGCGGGTTTCACATGCCACCAACTCCACATTCTCAGGCAACTTCAGCGCCACAGCCTTTTTCAGATAGCCCTCAATGCAAAGGCTCTAGACGCAAATATTGGTGTGAGAGCTAATTCAATCAAGGAAACACTGCATGTTGGTGAAGGGCATATTGAAGAAGGATCAGCCGAGTGGCTCTTGTGGGAGAACAACTCCATTTGGCTCACTAACTTCACACACCATCAGGCTTCCAAGCAGCTCTCAAGGAAACTCAGTTTTCACACTCTAGGCTTAGTGCCCTTTGAGTGCATTATCTAGGAATGAACCTGGTAGAGCATCCCACACAAACGAATGCTCCACATGCGGGTTTCACATGCCACCAACTCCACATTCTCAGGCAACTTCAGCGCCACAGCCGTTTTCAGATAGCCCTCAATGCAAAGGCTCTAGACGCAAATATTGGTGTGAGAGCTAATTCAATCAAGGAAACACTGCATGTTGGTGAAGGGCATATTGAAGAAGGATCAGCCGAGTGGTTCTTGTGGGAGAACAACTCCATTTGGCTCACTAACTTCACACACCATCAGGCTTCCAAGCAGCTCTCAAGGAAACTCAGTTTTCACACTCTAGGCTTAGTGCCCTTTGAGTGCATTATCTAGGAATGAACCTGGTAGAGCATCCCACACAAACGAATGCTCCACATGCGGGTTTCACATGCCACCAACTCCACATTCTCAGGCAACTTCAGCGCCACAGCCGTTTTCAGATAGCCCTCAATGCAAAGGCTCTAGACGCAAATATTGTGTGAGAGCTAATTCAATCAAGGAAACACTGCATGTTGGTGAAGGGCATAATGAAGAAGGATCAGCCAAGTGGTTCTTGTGGAGAACAACTCCATTTGGCTCACTAACTTCACACACCATCAGGCTTCCAAGCAGCTCTCAAGGAAACTCAGTTTTCACACTCTGGGCTTAGTGCCCTTTGAGTGCATTATCTAGGAATGAACCTGGTAGAGCATCCCACACAAACGAATGCTCCACATGCGGGTTTCACATGCCACCAACTCCACATTCACAGGCAACTTCAGCGCCACAGCCGTTTTCAGATAGCCCTCAATGCAAAGGCTCTAGACGCAAATATTGGTGTGAGAGCTAATTCAATCAAGGAAACACTGCATGTTGGTGAAGGGCATATTGAAGAAGGATCAGCCGAGTGGTTCTGGTGGGAGAACAACTCCATTTGGCTCACTAACTTCACACACCATCAGGCTTCCAAGCAGCTCTCAAGGAAACTCAGTTTTCACACTCTAGGCTTAGTGCCCTTTGAGTGCATTATCTAGGAATGAACCTGGTAGAGCATCCCACACAAACGAATGCTCCACATGCGGGTTTCACATGCCACCAACTCCACATTCTCAGGCAATTTCAGCGCCACAGTCGTTTTCAGATAGCCCTCAATGCAAAGGCTCTAGACGCAAATATTGGTGTGAGAGCTAATTCAATCAAGGAAACACTGCATGTTGGTGAAGGGCATATTGAAGAAGGATCAGCCGAGTGGTTCTTGTGGGAGAACAACTCCATTTGGCTCACTAACTTCACACACCATCAGGCTTCCAAGCAGCTCTCAAGGAAACTCAGTTTTCACACTCTAGGCTTAGTGCCCTTTGAGTGCATTATCTAGGAATGAACCTGGTAGAGCATCCCACACAAACGAATGCTCCACATGCGGGTTTCACATGCCACCAACTCCACATTCTCAGGCAACTTCAGCGCCACAGCCGTTTTCAGATAGCCCTCAATGCAAAGGCTCTAGACGCAAATGATGGTGTGAGAGCTAATTCAATCAAGAAAACACTGCATGTTGGTGAAGGGCATATTGAAGAAGGATCAGCCGAGTGGTTCTTGTGGGAGAACAACTCCATTTGGCTCACTAACTTCACACACCATCAGGCTTCCAAGCAGCTCTCAAGGAAACTCAGTTTTCACACTCTAGGCTTAGTGCCCTTTGAGTGCATTATCTAGGAATGAACCTGGTAGAACATCCCACACAAACGAATGCTCCACATGCGGGTTTCACATGCCACCAACTCCACATTCACAGGCAACTTCAGCGCCACAGCCGTTTTCAGATAGCCCTCAATGCAAAGGCTCTAGACGCAAATATTGGTGTGAGAGCTAATTCAATCAAGGAAACACTGCATGTTGGTGAAGGGCATATTGAAGATGATCAGCTGAGTGTTTCTTGTGGGAGAACAACTCCATTTGGCTCACTAACTTCACACACCATCAGGCTTCCAAGCAGCTCTCAAGGAAACTCAGTTTTCACACTCTATGCTTAGTGCCCTTTGAGTGCATTATCTAGGAATGAACCTGGTAGAGCATCCCACACAAACGAATGCTCCACATGCGGGTTTCACATGCCACCAACTCCACATTCACAGGCAACTTCAGCGCCACAGCCGTTTTCAGATAGCCCTCAATGCAAAGGCTCTAGACGCAAATATTGGTGTGAGAGCTAATTCAATCAAGGAAACACTGCATGTTGGTGAAGGGCATATTGAAGAAGGATCAGCCGAGTGGTTCTTGTGGGAGAACAACTCCATTTGGCTCACTAACTTCACACACCATCAGGCTTCCAAGCAGCTCTCAAGGAAACTCAGTTTTCACACTCTAGGCTTAGTGCCCTTTGAGTGCATTATCTAGGAATGAACCTGGTAGAGCATCCCACACAAACGAATGCTCCACATGCGGGTTTCACATGCCACCAACTCCACATTCTCAGGCAACTTCAGCGCCACAGCCATTTTCAGATAGCCCTCAATGCAAAGGCTCTAGACACAAATACTGGTGTGAGAGCTAATTCAATCAAGAAACACTGCATGTTGGTGAAGGGCATATTGAAGAAGGATCAGCCAAGTGGTTCTTGTGGGAGAACAACTCCATTTGGCTCACTAACTTCACACACCATCAGGCTTCCAAGCAGCTCTCAAGGAAACTCAGTTTTCACACTCTAGGCTTAGTGCCCTTTGAGTGCATTATCTAGGAATGAACCTGGTAGAGCATCCCACACAAACGAATGCTCCACATGCGGGTTTCACATGCCACCAACTAAACATTCTCAGGCAACTTCAGCGCCACAGCCGTTTTCAGATAGCCCTCAATGCAAAGGCTCTAGACGCAAATACTGGTGTGAGAGCTAATTCAATCAAGGAAACACTGCATGTTGGTGAAGGGCATATTGAAGAAGGATCAGCCAAGTGGTTCTTGTGGGAGAACAACTCCATTTGGCTCACTAACTTCACACACCATCAGGCTTCCAAGCAGCTCTCAAGGAAACTCAGTTTTCACACTCTGGGCTTAGTGCCCTTTGAGTGCATTATCTAGGAATGAACCTGGTAGAGCATCCCACACAAACGAATGCTCCACATGCGGGTTTCACATGCCACCAACTCCACATTCACAGGCAACTTCAGCGCCACAGCCGTTTTCAGATAGCCCTCAATGCAAAGGCTCTAGACGCAAATATTGGTGTGAGAGCTAATTCAATCAAGGAAACACTGCATGTTGGTGAAGGGCATATTGAAGAAGGATCAGCCGAGTGGTTCTGGTGGGAGAACAACTCCATTTGGCTCACTAACTTCACACACCATCAGGCTTCCAAGCAGCTCTCAAGGAAACTCAGTTTTCACACTCTAGGCTTAGTGCCCTTTGAGTGCATTATCTAGGAATGAACCTGGTAGAGCATCCCACACAAACGAATGCTCCACATGCGGGTTTCACATGCCACCAACTCCACATTCTCAGGCAATTTCAGCGCCACAGTCGTTTTCAGATAGCCCTCAATGCAAAGGCTCTAGACGCAAATATTGGTGTGAGAGCTAATTCAATCAAGGAAACACTGCATGTTGGTGAAGGGCATATTGAAGAAGGATCAGCCGAGTGGTTCTTGTGGGAGAACAACTCCATTTGGCTCACTAACTTCACACACCATCAGGCTTCCAAGCAGCTCTCAAGGAAACTCAGTTTTCACACTCTAGGCTTAGTGCCCTTTGAGTGCATTATCTAGGAATGAACCTGGTAGAGCATCCCACACAAACGAATGCTCCACATGCGGGTTTCACATGCCACCAACTCCACATTCTCAGGCAACTTCAGCGCCACAGCCGTTTTCAGATAGCCCTCAATGCAAAGGCTCTAGACGCAAATGATGGTGTGAGAGCTAATTCAATCAAGAAAACACTGCATGTTGGTGAAGGGCATATTGAAGAAGGATCAGCCAAGTGGTTCTTGTGGGAGAACAACTCCATTTGGCTCACTAACTTCACACACCATCAGGCTTCCAAGCAGCTCTCAAGGAAACTCAGTTTTCACACTCTAGGCTTAGTGCCCTTTGAGTGCATTATCTAGGAATGAACCTGGTAGAACATCCCACACAAACGAATGCTCCACATGCGGGTTTCACATGCCACCAACTCCACATTCACAGGCAACTTCAGCGCCACAGCCGTTTTCAGATAGCCCTCAATGCAAAGGCTCTAGACGCAAATATTGGTGTGAGAGCTAATTCAATCAAGGAAACACTGCATGTTGGTGAAGGGCATATTGAAGATGATCAGCTGAGTGTTTCTTGTGGGAGAACAACTCCATTTGGCTCACTAACTTCACACACCATCAGGCTTCCAAGCAGCTCTCAAGGAAACTCAGTTTTCACACTCTATGCTTAGTGCCCTTTGAGTGCATTATCTAGGAATGAACCTGGTAGAGCATCCCACACAAACGAATGCTCCACATGCGGGTTTCACATGCCACCAACTCCACATTCACAGGCAACTTCAGCGCCACAGCCGTTTTCAGATAGCCCTCAATGCAAAGGCTCTAGACGCAAATATTGGTGTGAGAGCTAATTCAATCAAGGAAACACTGCATGTTGGTGAAGGGCATATTGAAGAAGGATCAGCCGAGTGGTTCTTGTGGGAGAACAACTCCATTTGGCTCACTAACTTCACACACCATCAGGCTTCCAAGCAGCTCTCAAGGAAACTCAGTTTTCACACTCTAGGCTTAGTGCCCTTTGAGTGCATTATCTAGGAATGAACCTGGTAGAGCATCCCACACAAACGAATGCTCCACATGCGGGTTTCACATGCCACCAACTCCACATTCTCAGGCAACTTCAGCGCCACAGCCATTTTCAGATAGCCCTCAATGCAAAGGCTCTAGACACAAATACTGGTGTGAGAGCTAATTCAATCAAGAAACACTGCATGTTGGTGAAGGGCATATTGAAGAAGGATCAGCCAAGTGGTTCTTGTGGGAGAACAACTCCATTTGGCTCACTAACTTCACACACCATCAGGCTTCCAAGCAGCTCTCAAGGAAACTCAGTTTTCACACTCTAGGCTTAGTGCCCTTTGAGTGCATTATCTAGGAATGAACCTGGTAGAGCATCCCACACAAACGAATGCTCCACATGCGGGTTTCACATGCCACCAACTAAACATTCTCAGGCAACTTCAGCGCCACAGCCGTTTTCAGATAGCCCTCAATGCAAAGGCTCTAGACGCAAATACTGGTGTGAGAGCTAATTCAATCAAGGAAACACTGCATGTTGGTGAAGGGCATATTGAAGAAGGATCAGCCAAGTGGTTCTTGTGGGAGAACAACTCCATTTGGCTCACTAACTTCACACACCATCAGGCTTCCAAGCAGCTCTCAAGGAAACTCAGTTTTCACACTCTAGGCTTAGTGCCCTTTGAGTGCATTATCTAGGAATGAACCTGGTAGAGCATCCCACACAAACGAATGCTCCACATGCGGGTTTCACATGCCACCAACTCCACATTCTCAGGCAACTTCAGCGCCACAGCCGTTTTCAGATAGCCCTCAATGCAAAGGCTCTAGACGCAAATATTGGTGTGAGAGCTAATTCAATCAAGGAAACACTGCATGTTGGTGAAGGGCATATTGAAGAAGGATCAGCCGAGTGGTTCTGGTGGGAGAACAACTCCATTTGGCTCACTAACTTCACACACCATCAGGCTTCCAAGCAGCTCTCAAGGAAACTCAGTTTTCACACTCTATGCTTAGTGCCCTTTGAGTGCATTATCTAGGATTGAACCTGGTAGAGCATCCCACACAATCGAATGCTCCACATGCGGGTTTCACATGCCACCAACTCCACATTCACAGGCAACTTCAGCGCCACAGCCATTTTCAGATAGCCCTCAATGCAAAGGATCTAGACGCAAATACTGGTGTGAGAGCTAATTCAATCAAGGAAACACTGCTTGTTGGTGAAGGGCATATTGAAGAAGGATCAGCTGAGTGGTTCTTGTGGGAGAACAACTCCATTTGGCTCACTAACTTCACACACCATGAGGATTCCAAGCAGCTCTCAAGGAAACTCAGTTTTCACACTCTAGGCTTAGTGCCCTTTGAGTGCATTATCTAGGAATGAACCTGGTAGAGCATCCCACACAAACGAATGCTCCACATGCAGGTTTCACATGCCACCAACTCCACATTCACAGGCAACTTCAGCGCCACAGCCGTTTTCAGATAGCCCTCAATGCAAAGGCTCTAGACGCAAATATTGGTGTGAGAGCTAATTCAATCAAGGAAACACTGCATGTTGGTGAAGGGCATATTGAAGAAGGATCAGCTGAGTGTTTCTTGTGGGAGAACAACTCCATTTGGCTCACTAACTTCACACACCATCAGGCTTCCAAGCAGCTCTCAAGGAAACTCAGTTTTCACACTCTATGCTTAGTGCCCTTTGAGTGCATTATCTAGGAATGAACCTGGTAGAGCATCCCACACAAACGAATGCTCCACATGCGGGTTTCACATGCCACCAACTCCACATTCTCAGGCAACTTCAGCGCCACAGCCTTTTTCAGATAGCCCTCAATGCAAAGGCTCTAGACGCAAATATTGGTGTGAGAGCTAATTCAATCAAGGAAACACTGCATGTTGGTGAAGGGCATATTGAAGAAGGATCAGCCGAGTGGTTCTTGTGGGAGAACAACTCCATTTGGCTCACTAACTTCACACACCATCAGGCTTCCAAGCAGCTCTCAAGGAAACTCAGTTTTCACACTCTAGGCTTAGTGCCCTTTGAGTGCATTATCTAGGAATGAACCTGGTAGAGCATCCCACACAAACGAATGCTCCACATGCGGGTTTCACATGCCACCAACTCCACATTCTCAGGCAACTTCAGCGCCACAGCCGTTTTCAGATAGCCCTCAATGCAAAGGCTCTAGACGCAAATGATGGTGTGAGAGCTAATTCAATCAAGAAAACACTGCATGTTGGTGAAGGGCATATTGAAGAAGGATCAGCCAAGTGGTTCTTGTGGGAGAACAACTCCATTTGGCTCACTAACTTCACACACCATCAGGCTTCCAAGCAGCTCTCAAGGAAACTCAGTTTTCACACTCTAGGCTTAGTGCCCTTTGAGTGCATTATCTAGGAATGAACCTGGTAGAACATTACACAAAAACGAATGCTCCACATGCGGGTTTCACATGCCACCAACTCCACATTCACAGGCAACTTCAGCGCCACAGCCGTTTTCAGATAGCCCTCAATGCAAAGGCTCTAGACGCAAATATTGGTGTGAGAGCTAATTCAATCAAGGAAACACTGCATGTTGGTGAAGGGCATATTGAAGATGATCAGCTGAGTGTTTCTTGTGGGAGAACAACTCCATTTGGCTCACTAACTTCACACACCATCAGGCTTCCAAGCAGCTCTCAAGGAAACTCAGTTTGCACACTCTATGCTTAGTGCCCTTTGAGTGCATTATCTAGGAATGAACCTGGTAGAGCATCCCACACAAACGAATGCTCCACATGCGGGTTTCACATGCCACCAACTCCACATTCACAGGCAACTTCAGCGCCACAGCCGTTTTCAGATAGCCCTCAATGCAAAGGCTCTAGACGCAAATATTGGTGTGAGAGCTAATTCAATCAAGGAAACACTGCATGTTGGTGAAGGGCATATTGAAGAAGGATCAGCCGAGTGGTTCTTGTGGGAGAACAACTCCATTTGGCTCACTAACTTCACACACCATCAGGCTTCCAAGCAGCTCTCAAGGAAACTCAGTTTTCACACTCTATGCTTAGTGCCCTTTGAGTGCATTATCTAGGAATGAACCTGGTAGAGCATCCCACACAAACGAATGCTCCACATGCGGGTTTCACATGCCACCAACTCCACATTCACAGGCAACTTCAGCGCCACAGCCGTTTTCAGATAGCCCTCAATGCAAAGGCTCTAGACGCAAATATTGGTGTGAGAGCTAATTCAATCAAGGAAACACTGCATGTTGGTGAAGGGCATATTGAAGAAGGATCAGCCGAATGGTTCTTGTGGGAGAACAACTCCATTTGGCTCACTAACTTCACACACCATCAGGCTTCCAAGCAGCTCTCAAGGAAACTCAGTTTTCACACTCTATGCTTAGTGCCCTTTGAGTGCATTATCTAGGAATGAACCTGGTAGAGCATCCCACACAAACGAATGCTCCACATGTGGGTTTCACATGCCACCAACTCCACATTCACAGGCAACTTCAGCGCCACAGCCGTTTTCAGATAGCCCTCAATGCAAAGGCTCTAGACGCAAATATTGGTGTGAGAGCTAATTCAATCAAGGAAACACTGCATGTTGGTGAAGGACATATTGAAGAAGGATCAGCTGAGTGGTTCTTGTGGGAGAACAACTCCATTTGGCTCACTAACTTCACAAACCATCACACTTTCAAGCAGCTCTCAAGGAAACTCGGTTTTCATACTCTATGCTTAGTGCCTTTTGAGTACCTAGGACTGAAATGAAGCTTGGTTAGCATCCCACACAAACGAATGCTCCACATGCGGGTTTCACATGCCACCAACTCCACATTCTCAGGCAACTTCAGCGCCACAGCCGTTTTCAGATAGCCCTCAATGCAAAGGCTCTAGACGCAAATATTGGTGTGAGAGCTAATTCAATCAAGGAAACACTGCATGTTGGTGAAGGGCATATTGAAGAAGGATCAGCCGAGTGGTTCTTGTGGGAGAACAACTCCATTTGGCTCACTAACTTCACACACCATCAGGCTTCCAAGCAGCTCTCAAGGAAACTCAGTTTTCACACTCTAGGCTTAGTGCCCTTTGAGTGCATTATCTAGGATTGAACCTGGTAGAGCATCCCACACAAACGAATGCTCCACATGCGGGTTTCACATGCCACCAACTCCACATTCTCAGGCAACTTCAGCGCCACAGCCGTTTTCAGATAGCCCTCAATGCAAAGGCTCTAGACGCAAATATTGGTGTGAGAGCTAATTCAATCAAGGAAACAATGCATGTTGGTGAAGGGCATATTGAAGAAGGATCAGCTGAGTGGTTCTTGTGGGAGAACAACTCCATTTGGCTCACTAACTTCACACACCATCAGGCTTCCAAGCAGCTCTCAAGGAAACTCAGTTTTCACACTCTAGGCTTAGTGCCCTTTGAGTGCATTATCTAGGAATGAACCTGGTAGAGCATCCCACACAAACGAATGCTCCACATGCGGGTTTCACATGCCACCAACTCCACATTCACAGGCAACTTCAGCGCCACAGCCGTTTTCAGATAGCCCTCAATGCAAAGGCTCTAGACGCAAATATTGGTGTGAGAGCTAATTCAATCAAGGAAACACTGCATGTTGGTGAAGGGCATATTGAAGAAGGATCAGCCGAATGGTTCTTGTGGGAGAACAACTCCATTTGGCTCACTAACTTCACACACCATCAGGCTTCCAAGCAGCTCTCAAGGAAACTCAGTTTGCACACTCTATGCTTAGTGCCCTTTGAGTGCATTATCTAGGAATGAACCTGGTAGAGCATCCCACACAAACGAATGCTCCACATGTGGGTTTCACATGCCACCAACTCCACATTCACAGGCAACTTCAGCGCCACAGCCGTTTTCAGATAGCCCTCAATGCAAAGGCTCTAGACGCAAATATTGGTGTGAGAGCTAATTCAATCAAGGAAACACTGCATGTTGGTGAAGGACATATTGAAGAAGGATCAGCTGAGTGGTTCTTGTGGGAGAAGAACTCCATTTGGCTCACTAACTTCACAAACCATCACACTTTCAAGCAGCTCTCAAGGAAACTCGGTTTTCATACTCTATGCTTAGTGCCTTTTGAGTACCTAGGACTGAAATGAAGCTTGGTTAGCATCCCACACAAACGAATGCTCCACATGCGGGTTTCACATGCCACCAACTCCACATTCTCAGGGCAACTTCAGCGCCACAGCCCTTTTCAGATAGCCCTCAATGCAAAGGCTCTAGACGCAAATATTGGTGTGAGAGCTAATTCAATCAAGGAAACACTGCATGTTGGTGAAGGGCATATTGAAGAAGGATCAGCCGAGTGGTTCTTGTGGGAGAACAACTCCATTTGGCTCACTAACTTCACACACCATCAGGCTTCCAAGCAGCTCTCAAGGAAACTCAGTTTTCACACTCTAGGCTTAGTGCCCTTTGAGTGCATTATCTAGGATTGAACCTGGTAGAGCATCCCACACAAACGAATGCTCCACATGCGGGTTTCCACATGCCACCAACTCCACATTCTCAGGCAACTTCAGCGCCACAGCCGTTTTCAGATAGCCCTCAATGCAAAGGCTCTAGACGCAAATATTGGTGTGAGAGCTAATTCAATCAAGGAAACAATGCATGTTGGTGAAGGGCATATTGAAGAAGGATCAGCTGAGTGGTTCTTGTGGGAGAACAACTCCATTTGGCTCACTAACTTCACACACCATCAGGCTTCAAGCAGCTCTCAAGGAAACTCAGTTTTCACACTCTAGGCTTAGTGCCCTTTGAGTGCATTATCTAGGAATGAACCTGGTAGAGCATCCCACACAAACGAATGCTCCACATGCGGGTTTCACATGCCACCAACTCCACATTCACAGGCAACTTCAGCGCCACAGCCGTTTTCAGATAGCCCTCAATGCAAAGGCTCTAGACGCAAATATTGGTGTGAGAGCTAATTCAATCAAGGAAACACTGCATGTTGGTGAAGGGCATAATGAAGAAGGATCAGCCAAGTGGTTCTTGTGTGAGAACAACTCCATTTGGCTCACTAACTTCACACACCATCAGGCTTCCAAGCAGCTCTCAAGGAAACTCAGTTTTCACACTCTAGGCTTAGTGCCCTTTGAGTGCATTATCTAGGATTGCACCTGGTAGAGCATCCCACACAAACGAATGCTCCACATGCGGGTTTCACATGCCACCAACTCCACATTCACAGGCAACTTCAGTGCCACAGCCGTTTTCAGATAGCCCTCAATGCAAAGGCTCTAGACGCAAATATTGGTGTGAGAGCTAATTCAATCAAGGAAACACTGCATGTTGGTGAAGGGCATATTGAAGAAGGATCAGTCGAGTGGTTCTTGTGGGAGAACAACTCCATTTGGCTCACTAACTTCACACACCATCAGGCTTCCAAGCAGCTCTCAAGGAAACTCAGTTTTCACACTCTAGGCTAACTGCCCTTTGAGTGCATTATCTAGGAATGAACCTGGTAGAGCATCCCACACAAACGAATGCTCCACATGCGGGTTTCACATGCCACCAACTCCACATTCACAGGCAACTTCAGCGCCACAGCCGTTTTCAGATAGCCCTCAATGCAAAGGCTCTAGACACAAATACTGGTGTGAGAGCTAATTCAATCAAGGAAACACTGCATGTTGGTGAAGGGCATATTGAAGAAGGATCAGCCGAGTGGTTCTTGTGGGAGAACAACTCCATTTGGCTCACTAACTTCACACACCATCAGACTTCCAAACAGCTCTCAAGGAAACTCAGTTTTCACACTCTATGCTTAGTGCCCTTTGAGTGCATTATCTAGGAATGAACCTGGTAGAGCATCCCACACAAACGAATGCTCCACATGCGGGTTTCACATGCCACCAACTACACATTCACAGGCAACTTCAGTGCCACAGCCGTTTTCAGATAGCCCTCAATGCAAAGTCTCTAGACGCAAATATTGGTGTGAGAGCTAATTCAATCAAGGAAACACCGCATGTTGGTGAAGGGCATATTGAAGAAGGATCAGCCGAGTGATTCTTGTGGGAGAACAACTCCATTTGGCTCACTAACTTCACACACCATCAGGCTTCCAAGCAGCTCTCAAGGAAACTCAGTTTTCACACTCTATGCTTAGTGCCCTTTGAGTGCATTATCTAGGAATGAACCTGGTAGAGCATCCCACACAAACGAATGCTCCACATGCGGGTTTCACATGCCACCAACTCCACATTCACAGGCAACTTCAGCGCCACAGCCGTTTTCAGATAGCCCTCAATGCAAAGGCTCTAGACGCAAATATTGGTGTGAGAGCTAATTCAATCAAGGAAACACTGCATGTTGGTGAAGGGCATATTGAAGAAGGATCAGCCGAGTGGTTCTTGTGGGAGAACAACTCCATTTGGCTCACTAACTTCACACACCATCAGGCTTCCAAGCAGCTCTCAAGGAAACTCAGTTTTCACACTCTATGCTTAGTGCCCTTTGAGTGCATTATCTAGGAATGAACCTGGTAGAGCATCCCACACAAACGAATGCTCCACATGCGGGTTTCACATGCCACCAACTCCACATTCTCAGGCAACTTCAGCGCCACAGCCGTTTTCAGATAGCCCTCAATGCAAAGGCTCTAGATGCAAATATTCATGTGAGAGCTAATTCAATCAAGGAAACACTGCATGTTGGTGAAGGGCATATTGAAGAAGGATCAGCCGAGTGGTTCTTGTGGGAGAACAACTCCATTTGGCTCACTAACTTCACACACCATCAGGCTTCCAAGCAGCTCTCAAGGAAACTCAGTTTTCACACTCTATGCTTAGTGCCCTTTGAGGGCATTATCTAGGAATGAACCTGGTAGAGCATCCCACACAAACGAATGCTCCACATGCGGGTTTCACATGCCACCAACTCCACATTCTCAGGCACATTCAGCGCCACAGCCATTTTCTGATAGCCCTCAATGCAAAGGCTCTAGACGCAAATATTGGTGTGAGAGCTAATTCAATCAAGGAAACACTGCATGTTGGTGAAGGGCATATTGAAGAAGGATCAGCCAAGTGGTTCTTGTGGGAGAACAACTCCATTTGGCTCACTAACTTCACAAACCATCAGGCTTCCAAGCAGCTCTCAAGGAAACTCAGTTTTCACACTCTAGGCTTAGTGCCCTTTGAGTGCATTATCTAGGAATGAACCTGGTAGAGCATCCCACACAAACGAATGCTCCACATGCGGGTTTCACATGCCACCAACTCCACATTCACAGGCAACTTCAGCGCCACAGCCGTTTTCAGATAGCCCTCAATGCAAAGGCTCTAGACACAAATATTGGTGTGAGAGCTAATTCAATCAAGGAAACACTGCATGTTGGTGAAGGGCATATTGAAGAAGGATCAGCCGAGTGGTTCTTGTGGGAGAACAACTCCATTTGGCTCACTAACTTCACACACCATCAGGCTTCCAAACAGCTCTCAAGGAAACTCAGTTTTCACACTCTATGCTTAGTGCCCTTTGAGTGCATTATCTAGGAATGAACCTGGTAGAGCATCCCACACAAACGAATGCTCCACATGCGGGTTTCACATGCCACCAACTACAAATTCACAGGCAACTTCAGTGCCACAGCCGTTTTCAGATAGCCCTCAATGCAAAGGCTCTAGACGCAAATATTTGTGTGAGAGCTAATTCAATCAAGGAAACACCGCATGTTGGTGAAGGGCATATTGAAGAAGGATCAGCCGAATGGTTCTTGTGGGAGAACAACTCCATTTGGCTCACTAACTTCACACACCATCAGGCTTCCAAGCAGCTCTCTAGGAAACTCAGTTTTCACACTCTATGCTTAGTGCCCTTTGAGTGCATTATCTAGGAATGAACCTGGTAGAACATCCCACACAAAGGAATGCTCCACATGTGGGTTTCACATGCCACCAACTACACATTCACAGGCAACTTCAGCGCCACAGCCATTTTCAGATAGCCCTCAATGCAAAGGCTCTAGACGCAAATATTGGTGTGAGAGCTAATTCAATCAAGGAAACACTGCATGTTGGTGAAGGGCATATTGAAGAAGGATCAGCCGAGTGGTTCTTGTGGGAGAACAACTCCATTTGGCTCACTAACTTCACACACCATCAGGCTTCCAAGCAGCTCTCAAGGAAACTCAGTTTTCACACTCTATGCTTAGTGCCCTTTGAGTGCATTATCTAGGAATGAACCTGGTAGAGCATCCCACACAAACGAATGCTCCACATGCGGGTTTCACATGCCACCAACTCCACATTCACAGGCAACTTCAGCGCCACAGCCGTTTTCAGATAGCCCTCAATGCAAAGGCTCTAGACGCAAATATTGGTGTGAGAGCTAATTCAATCAAGGAAACACTGCATGTTGGTGAAGGGCATATTGAAGAAGGATCAGCCGAATGGTTCTTGTGGGAGAACAACTCCATTTGGCTCACTAACTTCACACACCATCAGGCTTCCAAGCAGCTCTCAAGGAAACTCAGTTTTCACACTCTATGCTTAGTGCCCTTTGAGTGCATTATCTAGGAATGAACCTGGTAGAGCATCCCACACAAACGAATGCTCCACATGTGGGTTTCACATGCCACCAACTCCACATTCACAGGCAACTTCAGCGCCACAGCCGTTTTCAGATAGCCCTCAATGCAAAGGCTCTAGACGCAAATATTGGTGTGAGAGCTAATTCAATCAAGGAAACACTGCATGTTGGTGAAGGACATATTGAAGAAGGATCAGCTGAGTGGTTCTTGTGGGAGAACAACTCCATTTGGCTCACTAACTTCACAAACCATCACACTTTCAAGCAGCTCTCAAGGAAACTCGGTTTTCATACTCTATGCTTAGTGCCTTTTGAGTACCTAGGACTGAAATGAAGCTTGGTTAGCATCCCACACAAACGAATGCTCCACATGCGGGTTTCACATGCCACCAACTCCACATTCTCAGGCAACTTCAGCGCCACAGCCCTTTTCAGATAGCCCTCAATGCAAAGGCTCTAGACGCAAATATTGGTGTGAGAGCTAATTCAATCAAGGAAACACTGCATGTTGGTGAAGGGCATATTGAAGAAGGATCAGCCGAGTGGTTCTTGTGGGAGAACAACTCCATTTGGCTCACTAACTTCACACACCATCAGGCTTCCAAGCAGCTCTCAAGGAAACTCAGTTTTCACACTCTAGGCTTAGTGCCCTTTGAGTGCATTATCTAGGATTGAACCTGGTAGAGCATCCCACACAAACGAATGCTCCACATGCGGGTTTCACATGCCACCAACTCCACATTCTCAGGCAACTTCAGCGCCACAGCCGTTTTCAGATAGCCCTCAATGCAAAGGCTCTAGACGCAAATATTGGTGTGAGAGCTAATTCAATCAAGGAAACAATGCATGTTGGTGAAGGGCATATTGAAGAAGGATCAGCTGAGTGGTTCTTGTGGGAGAACAACTCCATTTGGCTCACTAACTTCACACACCATCAGGCTTCCAAGCAGCTCTCAAGGAAACTCAGTTTTCACACTCTAGGCTTAGTGCCCTTTGAGTGCATTATCTAGGAATGAACCTGGTAGAGCATCCCACACAAACGAATGCTCCACATGCGGGTTTCACATGCCACCAACTCCACATTCACAGGCAACTTCAGCGCCACAGCCGTTTTCAGATAGCCCTCAATGCAAAGGCTCTAGACGCAAATATTGGTGTGAGAGCTAATTCAATCAAGGAAACACTGCATGTTGGTGAAGGGCATAATGAAGAAGGATCAGCCAAGTGGTTCTTGTGTGAGAACAACTCCATTTGGCTCACTAACTTCACACACCATCAGGCTTCCAAGCAGCTCTCAAGGAAACTCAGTTTTCACACTCTAGGCTTAGTGCCCTTTGAGTGCATTATCTAGGAATGAACCTGGTAGAGCATCCCACACAAACGAATGCTCCACATGCGGGTTTCACATGCCACCAACTCCACATTCACAGGCAACTTCAGCGCCACAGCCGTTTTCAGATAGCCCTCAATGCAAAGGCTCTAGACGCAAATATTGGTGTGAGAGCTAATTCAATCAAGGAAACACTGCATGTTGGTGAAGGGCATATTGAAGAAGGATCAGCCGAGTGGTTCTTGTGGGAGAACAACTCCATTTGGCTCACTAACTTCACAAACCATCAGGCTTCCAAGCAGCTCTCAAGGAAACTCAGTTTTCACACTCTAGGCTAACTGCCCTTTGAGTGCATTATCTAGCAATGAACCTGGTAGAGCATCCCACACAAACGAATGCTCCACATGCGGGTTTCACATGCCACCAACTCCACATTCACAGGCAACTTCAGCGCCACAGCCGTTTTCAGATAGCCCTCAATGCAAAGGCTCTAGACGCAAATATTGGTGTGAGAGCTAATTCAATCAAGGAAACACTGCATGTTGGTGAAGGGCATATTGAAGAAGGATCAGCCGAGTGGTTCTTGTGGGAGAACAACTCCATTTGGCTCACTAACTTCACACACCATCAGGCTTCCAAGCAGCTCTCAAGGAAACTCAGTTTTCACACTCTATGCTTAGTGCCCTTTGAGTGCATTATCTAGGAATGAACCTGGTAGAGCATCCCACACAAACGAATGCTCCACATGCGGGTTTCACATGCCACCAACTCCACATTCACAGGCAACTTCAGCGCCCACAGCCGTTTTCAGATAGCCCTCAATGCAAAGGCTCTAGACGCAAATATTGGTGTGAGAGCTAATTCAATCAAGGAAACACTGCATGTTGGTGAAGGGCATATTGAAGAAGGATCAGCCGAGTGGTTCTTGTGGGAGAACAACTCCATTTGGCTCACTAACTTCACACACCATCAGGCTTCCAAGCAGCTCTCAAGGAAACTCAGTTTGCACACTCTATGCTTAGTGCCCTTTGAGTGCATTATCTAGGAATGAACCTGGTAGAGCATCCCACACAAACGAATGCTCCACATGTGGGTTTCACATGCCACCAACTCCACATTCACAGGCAACTTCAGCGCCACAGCCGTTTTCAGATAGCCCTCAATGCAAAGGCTCTAGACGCAAATATTGGTGTGAGAGCTAATTCAATCAAGGAAACACTGCATGTTGGTGAAGGACATATTGAAGAAGGATCAGCTGAGTGGTTCTTGTGGGAGAACAACTCCATTTGGCTCACTAACTTCACAAACCATCACACTTTCAAGCAGCTCTCAAGGAAACTCAGTTTTCATACTCTATGCTTAGTGCCTTTTGAGTACCTAGGACTGAAATGCAGCTTGGTTGGCATCCCACACAAACGAATGCTCCACATGCGGGTTTCACATGCCACCAACTCCACATTCTCAGGCAACTTCAGCGCCACAGCCGTTTTCAGATAGCCCTCAATGCAAAGGCTCTAGACGCAAATATTGGTGTGAGAGCTAATTCAATCAAGGAAACACTGCATGTTGGTGAAGGGCATATTGAAGAAGGATCAGCCGAGTGGTTCTTGTGGGAGAACAACTCCATTTGGCTCACTAACTTCACAAACCATGCACACTTTCAAGCAGCTCTCAAGGAAACTCAGTTTTCACACTCTATGCTTAGTGCCCTTTGAGTGCATTATCTAGGAATGAACCTGGTAGAGCATCCCACACAAACGAATGCTCCACATGCGGGTTTCACATGCCACCAACTCCACATTCACAGGCAACTTCAGCGCCACAGCCGTTTTCAGATAGCCCTCAATGCAAAGGCTCTAGACACAAATACTGGTGTGAGAGCTAATTCAATCAAGGAAACACTGCATGTTGGTGAAGGGCATATTGAAGAAGGATCAGCCGAGTGGTTCTTGTGGGAGAACAACTCCATTTGGCTCACTAACTTCACACACCATCAGACTTCCAAACAGCTCTCAATTAAACTCAGTTTTCACACTCTATGCTTAGTGCCCTTTGAGTGCATTATCTAGGAATGAACCTGGTACAGCATCCCACACAAACGAATGCTCCACATGCGGGTTTCACATGCCACCAACTACACATTCACAGGCAACTTCAGTGCCACAGCCGTTTTCAGATAGCCCTCAATGCAAAGGCTCTAGACGCAAATATTGGTGTGAGAGCTAATTCAATCAAGGAAACACCGCATGTTGGTGAAGGGCATATTGAAGAAGGATCAGCCGAGTGGTTCTTGTGGGAGAACAACTCCATTTGGCTCACTAACTTCACACACCATCAGGCTTCCAAGCAGCTCTCAAGGAAACTCAGTTTTCACACTCTATGCTTAGTGCCCTTTGAGTGCATTATCTAGGAATGAACCTGGTAGAGCATCCCACACAAACGAATGCTCCACATGCGGGTTTCACATGCCACCAACTCCACATTCACAGGCAACTTCAGCGCCACAGCCGTTTTCAGATAGCCCTCAATGCAAAGGCTCTAGACGCAAATATTGGTGTGAGAGCTAATTCAATCAAGGAACACTGCATGTTGGTGAAGGGCATATTGAAGAAGGATCAGCCGAGTGGTTCTTGTGGGAGAACAACTCCATTTGGCTCACTAACTTCACACACCATCAGGCTTCCAAGCAGCTCTCAAGGAAACTCAGTTTTCACACTCTATGCTTAGTGCCCTTTGAGTGCATTATCTAGGAATGAACCTGGTAGAGCATCCCACACAAACGAATGCTCCACATGCGGGTTTCACATGCCACCAACTCCACATTCACAGGCAACTTCAGCGCCACAGCCGTTTTCAGATAGCCCTCAATGCAAAGGCTCTAGACGCAAATATTGGTGTGAGAGCTAATTCAATCAAGGAAACACTGCATGTTGGTGAAGGGCATATTGAAGAAGGATCAGCCGAATGGTTCTTGTGGGAGAACAACTCCATTTGGCTCACTAACTTCACACACCATCAGGCTTCCAAGCAGCTCTCAAGGAAACTCAGTTTGCACACTCTATGCTTAGTGCCCTTTGAGTGCATTATCTAGGAATGAACCTGGTAGAGCATCCCACACAAACGAATGCTCCACATGTGGGTTTCACATGCCACCAACTCCACATTCACAGGCAACTTCAGCGCCACAGCCGTTTTCAGATAGCCCTCAATGCAAAGGCTCTAGACGCAAATATTGGTGTGAGAGCTAATTCAATCAAGGAAACACTGCATGTTGGTGAAGGACATATTGAAGAAGGATCAGCTGAGTGGTTCTTGTGGGAGAACAACTCCATTTGGCTCACTAACTTCACAAACCATCACACTTTCAAGCAGCTCTCAAGGAAACTCAGTTTTCATACTCTATGCTTAGTGCCTTTTGAGTACCTAGGACTGAAATGCAGCTTGGTTGGCATCCCACACAAACGAATGCTCCACATGCGGGTTTCACATGCCACCAACTCCACATTCTCAGGCAACTTCAGCGCCACAGCCGTTTTCAGATAGCCCTCAATGCAAAGGCTCTAGACGCAAATATTGGTGTGAGAGCTAATTCAATCAAGGAAACACTGCATGTTGGTGAAGGGCATATTGAAGAAGGATCAGCCGAGTGGTTCTTGTGGGAGAACAACTCCATTTGGCTCACTAACTTCACAAACCATCACACTTTCAAGCAGCTCTCAAGGAAACTCAGTTTTCACACTCTATGCTTAGTGCCCTTTGAGTGCATTATCTAGGAATGAACCTGGTAGAGCATCCCACACAAACGAATGCTCCACATGCGGGTTTCACATGCCACCAACTCCACATTCACAGGCAACTTCAGCGCCACAGCCGTTTTCAGATAGCCCTCAATGCAAAGGCTCTAGACACAAATACTGGTGTGAGAGCTAATTCAATCAAGGAAACACTGCATGTTGGTGAAGGGCATATTGAAGAAGGATCAGCCGAGTGGTTCTTGTGGGAGAACAACTCCATTTGGCTCACTAACTTCACACACCATCAGACTTCCAAACAGCTCTCAAGGAAACTCAGTTTTCACACTCTATGCTTAGTGCCCTTTGAGTGCATTATCTAGGAATGAACCTGGTACAGCATCCCACACAAACGAATGCTCCACATGCGGGTTTCACATGCCACCAACTACACATTCACAGGCAACTTCAGTGCCACAGCCGTTTTCAGATAGCCCTCAATGCAAAGGCTCTAGACGCAAATATTGGTGTGAGAGCTAATTCAATCAAGGAAACACCGCATGTTGGTGAAGGGCATATTGAAGAAGGATCAGCCGAGTGGTTCTTGTGGGAGAACAACTCCATTTGGCTCACTAACTTCACACACCATCAGGCTTCCAAGCAGCTCTCAAGGAAACTCAGTTTTCACACTCTATGCTTAGTGCCCTTTGAGTGCATTATCTAGGAATGAACCTGGTAGAGCATCCCACACAAACGAATGCTCCACATGCGGGTTTCACATGCCACCAACTCCACATTCACAGGCAACTTCAGCGCCACAGCCGTTTTCAGATAGCCCTCAATGCAAAGGCTCTAGACGCAAATATTGGTGTGAGAGCTAATTCAATCAAGGAAACACTGCATGTTGGTGAAGGGCATATTGAAGAAGGATCAGCCGAGTGGTTCTTGTGGGAGAACAACTCCATTTGGCTCACTAACTTCACACACCATCAGGCTTCCAAGCAGCTCTCAAGGAAACTCAGTTTTCACACTCTATGCTTAGTGCCCTTTGAGTGCATTATCTAGGAATGAACC
>NW_026701154.1:0-53835 GCF_030435755.1 Ochotona princeps | reverse complement strand
GGTTCATTTCAGTCCTAGTCATACTAAGGGCACTAAGCATAGAGTGTGAAAACTGAGTTTCCTTGAGAGCTGCTTGGAAGCCTGATGGTGTGTGAAGTTAGTGAGCCAAATGGAGTTGTTCTCCCACAAGAACCACTCGGCTGATCCTTCTTCAATATGCCCTTCACCAACATGCAGTGTTTCCTTGATTGAATTAGCTCTCACACCAATATTTGCGTCTAGAGCCTTTACATTGAGGGCTATCTGAAAACGGCTGTGGCGCTGAAGTTGCCTGTGAATGTGGAGTTGGTGGCATGTGAAACCCGCATGTGGAGCATTCGTTTGTGTGGGATGCTCTACCAGGTTCATTCCTAGATAATGCACTCAAAGGGCACTAAGCATAGAGTGTGAAAACTGAGTTTCCTTGAGAGCTGCTTGGAAGCCTGATGGTGTGTGAAGTTAGTGAGCCAAATGGAGTTGTTCTCCCACAAGAACCACTCGGCTGATCCTTCTTCAATATGCCCTTCACCAACATGCAGTGTTTCCTTGATTGAATTAGCTCTCACACCAATATTTGCGTCTAGAGCCTTTGCATTGAGGGCTATCTGAAAACGGCTGTGGCGCTGAAGTTGCCTGTGAATGTGGAGTTGGTGGCATGTGAAACCCGCATGTGGAGCATTCGTTTGTGTGGGATGCTGACCAAGCTTCATTTCAGTCCTAGGCACACAAAGGGCACTAAGCATAGAGTGTGAAAACTGAGTTTCCTTGAGAGCTGCTTGGAAGCCTGATGGTGTGTGAAGTTAGTGAGCCAAATGGAGTTGTTCTCCCACAAGAACCACTCGGCTGATCCTTCTTCAATATGCCCTTCACCAACATGCAGTGTTTCCTTGATTGAATTAGCTCTCACACCAATATTTGCGTCTAGAGCCTTTGCATTGAGGGCTATCTGAAAACGGCTGTGGCGCTGAAGTTGCCTGTGAATGTGGAGTTGGTGGCATGTGAAACCCGCATGTGGAGCATTCGTTTGTGTGGGATGCTGACCAAGGTTCATTTCAGTCCTAGGCACACAAAGGGCACTAAGCATAGAGTGTGAAAACTGAGTTTCCTTGAGAGCTGCTTGGAAGCCTGATGGTGTGTGAAGTTAGTGAGCCAAATGGAGTTGTTCTCCCACAAGAACCACTCGGCTGATCCTTCTTCAATATGCCCTTCACCAACATGCAGTGTTTCCTTGATTGAATTAGCTCTCACACCAATATTTGCGTCTAGAGCCTTTGCATTGAAGGCTATCTGAAAACGGCTGTGGCGCTGAAGTTGCCTGTGAATGTAGAGTTGGTGGCATGTGAAACCCGCATGTGGAGCATTCGTTTGTGTGGGATGCTCTACCAGGTTCATTCCTAGATAATGCACTCAAAGGGCACTAAGCATAGAGTGTGAAAACTGAGTTTCCTTGAGAGCTGCTTGGAAGCCTGATGGTGTGTGAAGTTAGTGAGCCAAATGGAGTTGTTCTCCCACAAGAACCACTCGGCTGATCCTTCTTCAATATGCCCTTCACCAACATGCAGTGTTTCCTTGATTGAATTAGCTCTCACACCAATATTTGCGTCTAGAGCCTTTGCATTGAGGGCTATCTGAAAACGGCTGTGGCGCTGAAGTTGCCTGTGAATGTGGAGTTGGTGGCATGTGAAACCCGCATGTGGAGCATTCGTTTGTGTGGGATGCTCTACCAGGTTCATTCCTAGATAATGCACTCAAAGGGCACTAAACATAGAGTGTGAAAACTGAGTTTCCTTGAGAGCTGCTTGGAAGCCTGATGGTGTGTGAAGTTAGTGAGCCAAATGGAGTTGTTCTCCCACAAGAACCACTCGGCTGATCCTTCTTCAATATGCCCTTCACCAACATGCAGTGTTTCCTTGATTGAATTAGCTCTCACACCAATATTTGCGTCTAGAGCCTTTGCATTGAGGGCTATCTGAAAACGGCTGTGGCGCTGAAGTTGCCTGTGAATGTGGAGTTGGTGGCATGTGAAACCCGCATGTGGAGCATTCGTTTGTGTGGGATGCTCTACCAGGTTCATTTCAGTCCTAGCCATACAAAGGGCACTAAGCCTAGAGTGTGAAAACTGAGTTTCCTTGAGAGCTGCTTGGAAGCCTGATGGTGTGTGAAGTTAGTGAGCCAAATGGAGTTGTTCTCCCACAAGAACCACTCGGCTGATCCTTCTTCAATATGCCCTTCACCAACATGCAGTGTTTCCTTGATTGAATTAGCTCTCACACCAATATTTGCGTCTAGAGCCTTTGCATTGAGGGCTATCTGAAAACGGCTGTGGCGCTGAAGTTGCCTGTGAATGTGGAGTTGGTGGCATGTGAAACCCGCATGTGGAGCATTCGTTTGTGTGGGATGCTGACCAAGCTTCATTTCAGTCCTAGGCACACAAAGGGCACTAAGCATAGAGTGTGAAAACTGAGTTTCCTTGAGAGCTGCTTGGAAGCCTGATGGTGTGTGAAGTTAGTGAGCCAAATGGAGTTGTTCTCCCACAAGAACCACTCGGCTGATCCTTCTTCAATATGCCCTTCACCAACATGCAGTGTTTCCTTGATTGAATTAGCTCTCACACCAATATTTGCGTCTAGAGCCTTTGCATTGAGGGCTATCTGAAAACGGCTGTGGCGCTGAAGTTGCCTGTGAATGTGGAGTTGGTGGCATGTGAAACCCGCATGTGGAGCATTCGTTTGTGTGGGATGCTGACCAAGGTTCATTTCAGTCCTAGGCACACAAAGGGCACTAAGCATAGAGTGTGAAAACTGAGTTTCCTTGAGAGCTGCTTGGAAGCCTGATGGTGTGTGAAGTTAGTGAGCCAAATGGAGTTGTTCTCCCACAAGAACCACTCGGCTGATCCTTCTTCAATATGCCCTTCACCAACATGCAGTGTTTCCTTGATTGAATTAGCTCTCACACCAATATTTGCGTATAGAGCCTTTGCTTTGAGGGCTATCTGAAAACGGCTGTGGCACTGAAGTTGCCTGTGAATGTGGAGTTGGTGGCATGTGAAACCCGCATGTGGAGCATTCGTTTGTGTGGGATGCTCTACCAGGTTCATTCCTAGATAATGCACTCAAAGGGCACTAAACATAGAGTGTGAAAACTGAGTTTCCTTGAGAGCTGCTTGGAAGCCTGATGGTGTGTGAAGTTAGTGAGCCAAATGGAGTTGTTCTCCCACAAGAACCACTCGGCTGATCCTTCTTCAATATGCCCTTCACCAACATGCAGGGTTTCCTTGATTGAATTAGCTCTCACACCAATATTTGCGTCTAGAGCCTTTGCTTTGGGGGCTATCTGAAAACGGCTGTGGCGCTGAAGTTGCCTGTGAATGTGGAGTTGGTGGCATGTGAAACCCGCATGTGGAGCATTCGTTTGTGTGGGATGCTGACCAAGCTTCATTTCAGTCCTAGGCACACAAAGGGCACTAAGCATAGAGTGTGAAAACTGAGTTTCCTTGAGAGCTGCTTGGAAGCCTGATGGTGTGTGAAGTTAGTGAGCCAAATGGAGTTGTTCTCCCACAAGAACCACTCGGCTGATCCTTCTTCAATATGCCCTTCACCAACATGCAGTGTTTCCTTGATTGAATTAGCTCTCACACCAATATTTGCGTCTAGAGCCTTTGCATTGAGGGCTATCTGAAAACGGCTGTGGCGCTGAAGTTGCCTGTGAATGTGGAGTTGGTGGCATGTGAAACCCGCATGTGGAGCATTCGTTTGTGTGGGATGCTCTACCAGGTTCATTCCTAGATAATGCACTCAAAGGGCACTAAGCATAGAGTGTGAAAACTGAGTTTCCTTGAGAGCTGCTTGGAAGCCTGATGGTGTGTGAAGTTAGTGAGCCAAATGGAGTTGTTCTCCCACAAGAACCACTCGGCTGATCCTTCTTCAATATGCCCTTCACCAACATGCAGTGTTTCCTTGATTGAATTAGCTCTCACACCAATATTTGCGTCTAGAGCCTTTGCATTGAGGGCTATCTGAAAACGGCTGTGGCGCTGAAGTTGCCTGTGAATGTGGAGTTGGTGGCATGTGAAACCCGCATGTGGAGCATTCGTTTGTGTGGGATGCTGACCAAGCTTCATTTCAGTCCTAGGCACACAAAGGGCACTAAGCATAGAGTGTGAAAACTGAGTTTCCTTGAGAGCTGCTTGGAAGCCTGATGGTGTGTGAAGTTAGTGAGCCAAATGGAGTTGTTCTCCCACAAGAACCACTCGGCTGATCCTTCTTCAATATGCCCTTCACCAACATGCAGTGTTTCCTTGATTGAATTAGCTCTCACACCAATATTTGCGTCTAGAGCCTTTGCATTGAGGGCTATCTGAAAACGGCTGTGGCGCTGAAGTTGCCTGTGAATGTGGAGTTGGTGGCATGTGAAACCCGCATGTGGAGCATTCGTTTGTGTGGGATGCTGACCAAGCTTCATTTCAGTCCTAGGCACACAAAGGGCACTAAGCATAGAGTGTGAAAACTGAGTTTCCTTGAGAGCTGCTTGGAAGCCTGATGGTGTGTGAAGTTAGTGAGCCAAATGGAGTTGTTCTCCCACAAGAACCACTCGGCTGATCCTTCTTCAATATGCCCTTCACCAACATGGAGTGTTTCCTTGATTGAATTAGCTCTCACACCAATATTTGCGTCTAGAGCCTTTGCACTGAGGGCTATCTGAAAACGGCTGTGGCGCTGAAGTTGCCTGTGAATGTGGAGTTGGTGGCATGTGAAACCCGCATGTGGAGCATTCGTTTGTGTGGGATGCTGACCAAGCTTCATTTCAGTCCTAGGCACTCAAAGGCCACTAAGCATAGAGTGTGAAAACTGAGTTTCCTTGAGAGCTGCTTGGAAGCCTGATGGTGTGTGAAGTTAGTGAGCCAAATGGAGTTGTTCTCCCACAAGAACCACTCGGCTGATCCTTCTTCAATATGCCCTTCACCAACATGCAGTGTTTCCTTGATTGAATTAGCTCTCACACCAATATTTGCGTCTAGAGCCTTTGCATTGAGGGCTATCTGAAAACGGCTGTGGCGCTGAAGTTGCCTGTGAATGTGGAGTTGGTGGCATGTGAAACCCGCATGTGGAGCATTCGTTTGTGTGGGATGCTGACCAAGCTTCATTTCAGTCCTAGGCACACAAAGGGCACTAAGCATAGAGTGTGAAAACTGAGTTTCCTTGAGAGCTGCTTGGAAGCCTGATGGTGTGTGAAGTTAGTGAGCCAAATGGAGTTGTTCTCCCACAAGAACCACTCGGCTGATCCTTCTTCAATATGCCCTTCACCAACATGCAGTGTTTCCTTGATTGAATTAGCTCTCACACCAATATTTGCGTCTAGAGCCTTTGCTTTGAGGGCTATCTGAAAATGGCTGTGGCGCTGAAGTTGCCTGTGAATGTGGAGTTGGTGGCATGTGAAACCCGCATGTGGAGCATTCGTTTGTGTGGGATGCTGACCAAGCTTCATTTCTGTCCTAGGCACTCAAAGGCCACTAAGCATAGAGTGTGAAAACTGAGTTTCCTTGAGAGCTGCTTGGAAGCCTGATGGTGTGTGAAGTTAGTGAGCCAAATGGAGTTGTTCTCCCACAAGAACCACTCGGCTGATCCTTCTTCAATATGCCCTTCACCAACATGCAGTGTTTCCTTGATTGAATTAGCTCTCACACCAATATTTGCGTCTAGAGCCTTTGCTTTGAGGGCTATCTGAAAACGGCTGTGGCGCTGAAGTTGCCTGTGAATGTGGAGTTGGTGGCATGTGAAACCCGCATGTGGAGCATTCGTTTGTGTGGGATGCTCTACCAGGTTCATTTCAGTCCTAGCCATACAAAGGGCACTAAGCATAGAGTGTGAAAACTGAGTTTCCTTGAGAGCTGCTTGGAAGCCTGATGGTGTGTGAAGTTAGTGAGCCAAATGGAGTTGTTCTCCCACAAGAACCACTCGGCTGATCTTTCTTCAATATGCCCTTCACCAACATGCAGTGTTTCCTTGATTGAATTAGCTCTCACACCAATATTTGCGTCTAGAGCCTTTGCATTGAGGGCTATCTGAAAACGGCTGTGGCGCTGAAGTTGCCTGTGAATGTGGAGTTGGTGGCATGTGAAACCCGCATGTGGAGCATTCGTTTGTGTGGGATGCTCTACCAGGTTCATTCCTAGATAATGCACTCAAAGGGCACTAAGCATAGAGTGTGAAAACTGAGTTTCCTTGAGAGCTGCTTGGAAGCCTGATGGTGTGTGAAGTTAGTGAGCCAAATGGAGTTGTTCTCCCACAAGAACCACTCGGCTGATCCTTCTTCAATATGCCCTTCACCAACATGCAGTGTTTCCTTGATTGAATTAGCTCTCACACCAATATTTGCGTCTAGAGCCTTTGCATTGAGGGCTATCTGAAAACGGCTGTGGCGCTGAAGTTGCCTGTGAATGTGGAGTTGGTGGCATGTGAAACCCGCATGTGGAGCATTCGTTTGTGTGGGATGCTGACCAAGCTTCATTTCAGTCCTAGGCACACAAAGGGCACTAAGCATAGAGTGTGAAAACTGAGTTTCCTTGAGAGCTGCTTGGAAGCCTGATGGTGTGTGAAGTTAGTGAGCCAAATGGAGTTGTTCTCCCACAAGAACCACTCGGCTGATCCTTCTTCAATATGCCCTTCACCAACATGCAGTGTTTCCTTGATTGAATTAGCTCTCACACCAATATTTGCGTCTAGAGCCTTTGCATTGAGGGCTATCTGAAAACGGCTGTGGCGCTGAAGTTGCCTGTGAATGTGGAGTTGGTGGCATGTGAAACCCGCATGTGGAGCATTCGTTTGTGTGGGATGCTCTACCAGGTTCATTTCAGTCCTAGCCATACAAAGGGCACTAAGCCTAGAGTGTGAAAACTGAGTTTCCTTGAGAGCTGCTTGGAAGCCTGATGGTGTGTGAAGTTAGTGAGCCAAATGGAGTTGTTCTCCCACAAGAACCACTCGGCTGATCCTTCTTCAATATGCCCTTCACCAACATGCAGTGTTTCCTTGATTGAATTAGCTCTCACACCAATATTTGCGTCTAGAGCCTTTGCATTGAGGGCTATCTGAAAACGGCTGTGGCGCTGAAGTTGCCTGTGAATGTGGAGTTGGTGGCATGTGAAACCCGCATGTGGAGCATTCGTTTGTGTGGGATGCTCTACCAGGTTCATTTCAGTCCTAGCCATACAAAGGGCACTAAGCCTAGAGTGTGAAAACTGAGTTTCCTTGAGAGCTGCTTGGAAGCCTGATGGTGTGTGAAGTTAGTGAGCCAAATGGAGTTGTTCTCCCACAAGAACCACTCGGCTGATCCTTCTTCAATATGCCCTTCACCAACATGCAGTGTTTCCTTGATTGAATTAGCTCTCACACCAATATTTGCGTCTAGAGCCTTTGCATTGAGGGCTATCTGAAAACGGCTGTGGCGCTGAAGTTGCCTGTGAATGTGGAGTTGGTGGCATGTGAAACCCGCATGTGGAGCATTCGTTTGTGTGGGATGCTGACCAAGCTTCATTTCAGTCCTAGGCACACAAAGGGCACTAAGCATAGAGTGTGAAAACTGAGTTTCCTTGAGAGCTGCTTGGAAGCCTGATGGTGTGTGAAGTTAGTGAGCCAAATGGAGTTGTTCTCCCACAAGAACCACTCGGCTGATCCTTCTTCAATATGCCCTTCACCAACATGCAGTGTTTCCTTGATTGAATTAGCTCTCACACCAATATTTGCGTCTAGAGCCTTTGCATTGAGGGCTATCTGAAAATGGCTGTGGCGCTGAAGTTGCCTGTGAATGTGGAGTTGGTGGCATGTGAAACCCGCATGTGGAGCATTCGTTTGTGTGGGATGCTGACCAAGCTTCATTTCTGTCCTAGGCACACAAAGGGCACTAAGCATAGAGTGTGAAAACTGAGTTTCCTTGAGAGCTGCTTGGAAGCCTGATGGTGTGTGAAGTTAGTGAGCCAAATGGAGTTGTTCTCCCACAAGAACCACTCGGCTGATCCTTCTTCAATATGCCCTTCACCAACATGCAGTGTTTCCTTGATTGAATTAGCTCTCACACCAATATTTGCGTCTAGAGCCTTTGCTTTGAGGGCTATCTGAAAACGGCTGTGGCGCTGAAGTTGCCTGTGAATGTGGAGTTGGTGGCATGTGAAACCCGCATGTGGAGCATTCGTTTGTGTGGGATGCTCTAGCAGGTTCATTTCAGTCCTAGCCATACAAAGGGCACTAAGCATAGAGTGTGAAAACTGAGTTTCCTTGAGAGCTGCTTGGAAGCCTGATGGTGTGTGAAGTTAGTGAGCCAAATGGAGTTGTTCTCCCACAAGAACCACTCGGCTGATCTTTCTTCAATATGCCCTTCACCAACATGCAGTGTTTCCTTGATTGAATTAGCTCTCACACCAATATTTGCGTCTAGAGCCTTTGCATTGAGGGCTATCTGAAAACGGCTGTGGCGCTGAAGTTGCCTGTGAATGTGGAGTTGGTGGCATGTGAAACCCGCATGTGGAGCATTCGTTTGTGTGGGATGCTCTACCAGGTTCATTCCTAGATAATGCACTCAAAGGGCACTAAGCATAGAGTGTGAAAACTGAGTTTCCTTGAGAGCTGCTTGGAAGCCTGATGGTGTGTGAAGTTAGTGAGCCAAATGGAGTTGTTCTCCCACAAGAACCACTCGGCTGATCCTTCTTCAATATGCCCTTTACCAACATGCAGTGTTTCCTTGATTGAATTAGCTCTCACACCAATATTTGCGTCTAGAGCCTTTGCATTGAGGGCTATCTGAAAACGGCTGTGGCGCTGAAGTTGCCTGTGAATGTGGAGTTGGTGGCATGTGAAACCCGCATGTGGAGCATTCGTTTGTGTGGGATGCTGACCAAGCTTCATTTCAGTCCTAGGCACACATAGAGCACTAAGCATAGAGTGTGAAAACTGAGTTTCCTTGAGAGCTGCTTGGAAGCCTGATGGTGTGTGAAGTTAGTGAGCCAAATGGAGTTGTTCTCCCACAAGAACCACTCGGCTGATCCTTCTTCAATATGCCCTTCACCAACATGCAGTGTTTCCTTGATTGAATTAGCTCTCACACCAATATTTGCGTCTAGAGCCTTTACATTGAGGGCTATGTGAAAACGGCTGTGGCGCTGAAGTAGCCTGTGAATGTGGAGTTGGTGGCATGTGAAACCCGCATGTGGAGCATTCGTTTGTGTGGGATGCTCTACCAGGTACATTCCTAGATAATGCACACAAAGGGCACTAAGCATAGAGTGTGAAAACTGAGTTTCCTTGAGAGCTGCTTGGAAGCCTGATGGTGTGTGAAGTTAGTGAGCCAAATGGAGTTGTTCTCCCACAAGAACCACTCGGCTGATCCTTCTTCAATATGCCCTTCACCAACATGCAGTGTTTCCTTGATTGAATTAGCTCTCACACCAATATTTGCGTCTAGAGCCTTTGCATTGAGGGCTATCTGAAAACGGCTGTGGCGCTGAAGTTGCCTGTGAATGTGGAGTTGGTGGCATGTGAAACCCGCATGTGGAGCATTCGTTTGTGTGGGATGCTCTACCAGGTTCATTCCTAGATAATGCACTCAAAGGGCACTAAGCATAGAGTGTGAAAACTGAGTTTCCTTGAGAGCTGCTTGGAAGCCTGATGGTGTGTGAAGTTAGTGAGCCAAATGGAGTTGTTCTCCCACAAGAACCACTCGGCTGATCCTTCTTCAATATGCCCTTTACCAACATGCAGTGTTTCCTTGATTGAATTAGCTCTCACACCAATATTTGCGTCTAGAGCCTTTGCATTGAGGGCTATCTGAAAACGGCTGTGGCGCTGAAGTTGCCTGTGAATGTGGAGTTGGTGGCATGTGAAACCCGCATGTGGAGCATTCGTTTGTGTGGGATGCTGACCAAGCTTCATTTCAGTCCTAGGCACACATAGAGCACTAAGCATAGAGTGTGAAAACTGAGTTTCCTTGAGAGCTGCTTGGAAGCCTGATGGTGTGTGAAGTTAGTGAGCCAAATGGAGTTGTTCTCCCACAAGAACCACTCGGCTGATCCTTCTTCAATATGCCCTTCACCAACATGCAGTGTTTCCTTGATTGAATTAGCTCTCACACCAATATTTGCGTCTAGAGCCTTTACATTGAGGGCTATGTGAAAACGGCTGTGGCGCTGAAGTAGCCTGTGAATGTGGAGTTGGTGGCATGTGAAACCCGCATGTGGAGCATTCGTTTGTGTGGGATGCTCTACCAGGTTCATTCCTAGATAATGCACACAAAGGGCACTAAGCATAGAGTGTGAAAACTGAGTTTCCTTGAGAGCTGCTTGGAAGCCTGATGGTGTGTGAAGTTAGTGAGCCAAATGGAGTTGTTCTCCCACAAGAACCACTCGGCTGATCCTTCTTCAATATGCCCTTCACCAACATGCAGTGTTTCCTTGATTGAATTAGCTCTCACACCAATATTTGCGTCTAGAGCCTTTGCATTGAGGGCTATCTGAAAACGGCTGTGGCGCTGAAGTTGCCTGTGAATGTGGAGTTGGTGGCATGTGAAACCCGCATGTGGAGCATTCGTTTGTGTGGGATGCTGACCAAGCTTCATTTCAGTCCTAGGCACACATAGAGCACTAAGCATAGAGTGTGAAAACTGAGTTTCCTTGAGAGCTGCTTGGAAGCCTGATGGTGTGTGAAGTTAGTGAGCCAAATGGAGTTGTTCTCCCACAAGAACCACTCGGCTGATCCTTCTTCAATATGCCCTTCACCAACATGCAGTGTTTCCTTGATTGAATTAGCTCTCACACCAATATTTGCGTCTAGAGCCTTTGCATTGAGGGCTATCTGAAAACGGCTGTGGCGCTGAAGTTGCCTGTGAATGTGGAGTTGGTGGCATGTGAAACCCGCATGTGGAGCATTCGTTTGTGTGGGATGCTCTACCAGGTTCATTCCTAGATAATGCACTCAAAGGGCACTAAGCATAGAGTGTGAAAACTGAGTTTCCTTGAGAGCTGCTTGGAAGCCTGATGGTGTGTGAAGTTAGTGAGCCAAATGGAGTTGTTCTCCACAAGAACCACTCGGCTGATCTTTCTTCAATATGCCCTTCACCAACATGCAGTGTTTCCTTGATTGAATTAGCTCTCACACCAATATTTGCGTCTAGAGCCTTTGCATTGAGGGCTATCTGAAAACGGCTGTGGCGCTGAAGTTGCCTGTGAATGTGGAGTTGGTGGCATGTGAAACCCGCATGTGGAGCATTCGTTTGTGTGGGATGCTCTACCAGGTTCATTTCAGTACTAGCCATAAAAAGGGCACTAAGCATAGAGTGTGAAAACTGAGTTTCCTTGAGAGCTGCTTGGAAGCCTGATGGTGTGTGAAGTTAGTGAGCCAAATGGAGTTGTTCTCCCACAAGAACCACTCGGCTGATCCTTCTTCAATATGCCCTTCACCAACATGCAGTGTTTCCTTGATTGAATTAGCTCTCACACCAATATTTGCATCTAGAGCCTTTGCATTGAGGGCTATCTGAAAACGGCTGTGGCGCTGAAGTAGCCTGTGAATGTGGAGTTGGTGGCATGTGAAACCCGCATGTGGAGCATTCGTTTGTGTGGGATGCTCTACCAGGTTCATTCCTAGATAATGCACTCAAAGGGCACTAAGCATAGAGTGTGAAAACTGAGTTTCCTTGAGAGCTGCTTGGAAGCCTGATGGTGTGTGAAGTTAGTGAGCCAAATGGAGTTGTTCTCCCACAAGAACCACTCGGCTGATCCTTCTTCAATATGCCCTTCACCAACATGCAGTGTTTCCTTGAATGAATTAGCTCTCACACCAATATTTGCGTCTAGAGCCTTTGCATTGAGGGCTATCTGAAAACGGCTGTGGCGCTGAAGTTGCCTGTGAATGTGGAGTTGGTGGCATGTGAAATCCGCATGTGGAGCATTCGTTTGTGTGGGATGCTGACCAAGCTTCATTTCAGTCCTAGGCACACATAGAGCACTAAGCATAGAGTGTGAAAACTGAGTTTCCTTGAGAGCTGCTTGGAAGCCTGATGGTGTGTGAAGTTAGTGAGCCAAATGGAGTTGTTCTCCCACAAGAACCACTCGGCTGATCCTTCTTCAATATGCCCTTCACCAACATGCAGTGTTTCCTTGATTGAATTAGCTCTCACACCAATATTTGCGTCTAGAGCCTTTACATTGAGGGCTATCTGAAACGGCTGTGGCGCTGAAGTAGCCTGTGAATGTGGAGTTGGTGGCATGTGAAACCCGCATGTGGAGCATTCGTTTGTGTGGGATGCTCTACCAGGTTCATTCCTAGATAATGCACTCAAAGGGCACTAAGCATAGAGTGTGAAAACTGAGTTTCCTTGAGAGCTGCTTGGAAGCCTGATGGTGTGTGAAGTTAGTGAGCCAAATGGAGTTGTTCTCCCACAAGAACCACTCGGCTGATCTTTCTTCAATATGCCCTTCACCAACATGCAGTGTTTCCTTGATTGAATTAGCTCTCACACCAATATTTGCGTCTAGAGCCTTTGCATTGAGGGCTATCTGAAAACGGCTGTGGCGCTGAAGTTGCCTGTGAATGTGGAGTTGGTGGCATGTGAAACCCGCATGTGGAGCATTCGTTTGTGTGGGATGCTCTACCAGGTTCATTTCAGTCCTAGCCATACAAAGGGCACTAAGCATAGAGTGTGAAAACTGAGTTTCCTTGAGAGCTGCTTGGAAGCCTGATGGTGTGTGAATTTAGTGAGCCAAATGGAGTTGTTCTCCCACAAGAACCACTCGGCTGATCCTTCTTCAATATGCCCTTCACCAACATGCAGTGTTTCCTTGATTGAATTAGCTCTCACACCAATATTTGCGTCTAGAGCCTTTGCATTGAGGGCTATCTGAAAACGGCTGTGGCGCTGAAGTTGCCTGTGAATGTGGAGTTGGTGGCATGTGAAACCCGCATGTGGAGCATTCGTTTGTGTGGGATGCTGACAAAGCTTCATTTCAGTCCTAGCCATAGAAAGGGCACTAAGCATAGAGTGTGAAAACTGAGTTTCTTGAGAGCTGCTTGGAAGCCTGATGGTGTGTGAAGTTAGTGAGCCAAATGGAGTTGTTCTCCCACAAGAACCACTCAGCTGATCCTTCTTCAATATGCCCTTCACCAACATGCAATGTTTCCTTGATTGATTTAGCTCTCACACCAATATTTGCGTCTAGAGCCTTTGCATTGAGGGCTATCTGAAAACGGCTGTGGCGCTGAAGTTGCCTGTGAATGTGGAGTTGGTGGCATGTGAAACCCGCATGTGAAGCATTCGTTTGTGTGGGATGCTGACCAAGCTTCATGTCAGTCCTAGGCACACAAAGGGCACTAAGCATAGAGTGTGAAAACTGAGTTTCCTTGAGAGCTGCTTGGAAGCCTGATGGTGTGTGAAGTTAGTGAGCCAAATGGAGTTGTTCTCCCACAAGAACCACTCGGCTGATCCTTCTTCAATATGCCCTTCACCAACATGCAGTGTTTCCTTGATTGAATTAGCTCTCACACCAATATTTGCGTCTAGAGCCTTTGCATTGAGGGCTATCTGAAAACGGCTGTGGCGCTGAAGTTGCCTGTGAATGTGGAGTTGGTGGCATGTGAAACCCGCATGTGGAGCATTCGTTTGTGTGGGATGCTCTACCAGGTTCATTCCTAGATAATGCACTCAAAGGGCACTAAGCATAGAGTGTGAAAACTGAGTTTCCTTGAGAGCTGCTTGGAAGCCTGATGGTGTGTGAAGTTAATGAGCCAAATGGAGTTGTTCTCCCACAAGAACTACTCGGCTGATCCTTCTTCAATATGCCCTTCACCAACATGCAGTGTTTCCTTGATTGAATTAGCTCTCACACCAATATTTGCGTCTAGAGCCTTTGCATTGAGGGCTATCTGAAAACGGCTGTGGCGCTGAAGTTGCCTGTGAATGTGGAGTTGGTGGCATGTGAAACCCGCATGTGGAGCATTCGTTTGTGTGGGATGCTGACCAAGCTTCTTTTCAGTCCTAGGCACACAAAGGGCACTAAGCATAGAGTGTGAAAACTGAGTTTCCTTGAGAGCTGCTTGGAAGCCTGATGGTGTGTGAAGTTAGTGAGCCAAATGGAGTTGTTCTCCCACAAGAACCACTCGGCTGATCCTTCTTCAATATGCCCTTCACCAACATACAGTGTTTCCTTGATTGAATTAGCTCTCACACCAATATTTGCGTCTAGAGCCTTTGCATTGAGGGCTATCTGAAAACGGCTGTGGCGCTGATGTTGCCTGTGAATGTGGAGTTGATGGCATGTGAAACCCGCATGTGGAGCATTCGTTTGTGTGTGATGCTGACCAAGCTTCATTTCAGTCCTAGTCACACAAAGGGCACTAAGCATAGAGTGTGAAAACTGAGTTTCCTTGAGAGCTGCTTGGAAGCCTGATGGTGTGTGAAGTTAGTGAGCCAAATGGAGTTGTTCTCCAACAAGAACCACTCAGCTGATCCTTCTTCAATATGCCCTTCACCAACATGCAGTGTTTCCTTGATTGAATTAGCTCTCACACCAATATTTGCGTCTAGAGCCTTTGCATTGAGGGCTATCTGAAAACGGCTGTGGCGCTGAAGTTGCCTGTGAATGTGGAGTTGGTGGCATGTGAAACCCGCATGTGGAGCATTCGTTTGTGTGGGATGCTCTACCAGGTTCATTTCAGTCCTAGCCATACAAAGGGCACTAAGCATAGAGTGTGAAAACTGAGTTTCCTTGAGAGCTGCTTGGAAGCCTGATGGTGTGTGAAGTTAGTGAGCCAAATGGAGTTGTTCTCCCACAAGAACCACTCGGCTGATCCTTCTACAATATGCCCTTCACCAACATGCAGTGTTTCCTTGATTGAATTAGCTCTCACACCAATATTTGCGTCTAGAGCCTTTGCATTGAGGGCTATCTGAAAACGGCTGTGGCGCTGAAGTTGCCTGTGAATGTGGAGTTGGTGGCATAGAGCTGCTTGGAAGCCTGATGGTGTGTGAAGTTAGTGAGCCAAATGGAGTTGTTCTCCCACAAGAACCACTCGGCTGATCCTTCTTCAATATGCCCTTCACCAACATGCAGTGTTTCCTTGATTGAATTAGCTCTCACACCAATATTTGCGTCTAGAGCCTTTGCATTGAGGGCTATCTGAAAACGGCTGTGGCGCTGAAGTTGCCTGTGAATGTGGAGTTGGTGGCATGTGAAACCCGCATGTGGAGCATTCGTTTGTGTGCGATGCTCTACCAGGTTCATTCCTAGATAATGCACTAAAAGGCACTAAACATAGAGTGTGAAAACTGAGTTTCCTTGAGAGCTGCTTGGAAGCCTGATGGTGTGTGAAGTTAGTGAGCCAAATGGAGTTGTTCTCCCACAAGAACCACTCGGCTGATCCTTCTTCAATATGCCCTTCACCAACATGCTGTGTTTCCTTGATTGAATTAGCTCTCACACCAATATTTGCGTCTAGAGCCTTTGCATTGAGGGCTATCTGAAAACGGCTGTGGCGCTGAAGTTGCCTGTGAATGTGGAGTTGGTGGCATGTGAAACCCGCATGTGGAGCATTCGTTTGTGTGCAATGCTCTACCAGGTTCATTCCTAGATAATGCACTAAAAGGCACTAAACATAGAGTGTGAAAACTGAGTTTCCTTGAGAGCTGCTTGGAAGCCTGATGGTGTGTGAAGTTAGTGAGCCAAATGGAGTTGTTATCCCAGAAGAACCACTCGGCTGATCCTTCTTCAATATGTCCTTCACCAACATGCAGTGTTTCCTTGATTGAATTAGCTCTCACACCAATATTTGCGTCTAGAGCCTTTGCATTGAGGGCTATCTGAAAACGGCTGTGGCGCTGATGTTACCTGTGAATGTGGAGTTGGTGGCATGTGAAACCCGCATGTGGAGCATTCGTTTGTGTGGGTTGCTGACCAAGCTTCATTTCAGTCCTTGGCACACAAAGGGCACTAAGCATAGAGTGTGAAAACTGAGTTTCCTTGAGAGCTGCTTGGAAGCCTGATGGTGTGTGAAGTTAGTGAGCCAAATGGAGTTGTTCTCCCACAAGAACCACTCGGCTGATCCTTCTTCAATATGCCCTTCACCAACATGCAGTGTTTCCTTGATTGAATTAGCTCCCACACCAATCTTTGCGTCTAGAGCCTTTGCATTGAGGGCTATCTGTAAACGACTGTGGCGCTGAAGTTGCCTGTGAATGTGGAGTTGGTGGCATGTGAAACCCGCATGTGGAGCATTCGTTTGTGTGGGATGCTCTACCAGGTTCATTCCTAGATAATGCACTCAAAGGGCACTAAGCATAGAGTGTGAAAACTGAGTTTCCTTGAGAGCTGCTTGGAAGCCTGATGGTGTGTGAAGTTAGTGAGCCAAATGGAGTTGTTCTCCCACAAGAACCACTCGGCTGATCCTTCTTCAATATGCCCTTCACCAACATGCAGTGTTTCCTTGATTGAATTAGCTCTCACACCAATATTTGCATCTAGAGCCTTTGCATTGAGGGCTATCTTAAAACGGCTGTGGCGCTGAAGTTGCCTGTGAATGTGGAGTTGGTGGCATCTGAAACCCGCATGTGGAACATTCGTTTGTGTGGGATGCTCTACCAGGTTCATTCCTAGATAATGCACTAAAAGGCACTAAGCATAGAGTGTGAAAACTGAGTTTCCTTGAGAGCTGCTTGGAAGCCTGATGGTGTGTGAAGTTAGTGAGCCAAATGGAGTTGTTCTCCCACAAGAACCACTCGGCTGATCCTTCTTCAATATGCCCTTCACCAACATGCAGTGTTTCCTTGATTGAATTAGCTCTCACACCAATATTTGCGTCTAGAGCCTTTGCATTGAGGGCTATCTGAAAATGGCTGTGGCGCTGAAGTTGCCTGTGAATGTGGAGTTGGTGGCATGTGAAACCCGCATGTGGAGCATTCGTTTGTGTGGGATGCTGACCAAGCTTCATTTCAGTCCTAGGCACACATAGAGCACTAAGCATAGAGTGTGAAAACTGAGTTTCCTTGAGAGCTGCTTGGAAGCCTGATGGTGTGTGAAGTTAGTGAGCCAAATGGAGTTGTTCTCCCACAAGAACCACTCGGCTGATCCTTCTTCAATATGCCCTTCACCAACATGCAGTGTTTCCTTGATTGAATTAGCTCTCACACCAATATTTGCGTCTAGAGCCTTTGCATTGAGGGCTATCTGAAAACGGCTGTGGCGCTGAAGTTGCCTGTGAATGTGGAGTTGGTGGCATGTGAAACCCGCATGTGGAGCATTCGTTTGTGTGGGATGCTGACAAAGCTTCATTTCAGTCCTAGCCATAGAAAGGGCACTAAGCATAGAGTGTGAAAACTGAGTTTCCTTGAGAGCTGCTTGGAAGCCTGATGGTGTGTGAAGTTAGTGAGCCAAATGGAGTTGTTCTCCCACAAGAACCACTCAGCTGATCCTTCTTCAATATGCCCTTCACCAACATGCAATGTTTCCTTGATTGATTTAGCTCTCACACCAATATTTGCGTCTAGAGCCTTTGCATTGAGGGCTATCTGAAAACGGCTGTGGCGCTGAAGTTGCCTGTGAATGTGGAGTTGGTGGCATGTGAAACCCGCATGTGGAGCATTCGTTTGTGTGGGATGCTCTACCAGGTTCATTTCAGTCCTAGGAACTCAAAGGGCACTAAGCATAGAGTGTGAAAACTGAGTTTCCTTGAGAGCTGCTTGGAAGCCTGATGGTGTGTGAAGTTAGTGAGCCAAATGGAGTTGTTCTCCCACAAGAACCACTCGGCTGATCCTTCTTCAATATGCCCTTCACCAACATGCAGTGTTTCCTTGATTGAATTAGCTCTCACACCAATATTTGCGTCTATAGCCTTTGCATTGAGGGCTATCTGAAAACGGCTGTGGCGCTGAAGTTGCCTGAGAATGTGGAGTTGGTGGCATGTGAAACCCGCATGTGGAGCATTCGTTTGTGTGGGATGCTCTACCAGGTTCATTCCTAGATAATGCACTCAAAGGGCACTAAGCATAGAGTGTGAAAACTGAGTTTCCTTGAGAGCTGCTTGGAAGCCTGATGGTGTGTGAAGTTAGTGAGCCAAATGGAGTTGTTCTCCCACAAGAACCACTCGGCTGATCCTTCTTCAATATGCCCTTCACCAACATGCAGTGTTTCCTTGATTGAATTAGCTCTCACACCAATATTTGCGTCTAGAGCCTTTGCATTGAGGGCTATCTGAAAACGGCTGTGGCGCTGAAGTTGCCTGTGAATGTGGAGTTGGTGGCATGTGAAACCCGCATGTGAAGCATTCGTTTGTGTGGGATGCTGACCAAGCTTCATGTCAGTCCTAGGCACACAAAGGGCACTAAGCATAGAGTGTGAAAACTGAGTTTCCTTGAGAGCTGCTTGGAAGCCTGATGGTGTGTGAAGTTAGTGAGCCAAATGGAGTTGTTCTCCCACAAGAACCACTCGGCTGATCCTTCTTCAATATGCCCTTCACCAACATGCAGTGTTTCCTTGATTGAATTAGCTCTCACACCAATATTTGCGTCTAGAGCCTTTGCATTGAGGGCTATCTGAAAACGGCTGTGGCGCTGAAGTTGCCTGTGAATGTGGAGTTGGTGGCATGTGAAACCCGCATGTGGAGCATTCGTTTGTGTGGGATGCTCTACCAGGTTCATTCCTAGATAATGCACTCAAAGGGCACTAAGCATAGAGTGTGAAAACTGAGTTTCCTTGAGAGCTGCTTGGAAGCCTGATGGTGTGTGAAGTTAATGAGCCAAATGGAGTTGTTCTCCCACAAGAACCACTCGGCTGATCCTTCTTCAATATGCCCTTCACCAACATGCAGTGTTTCCTTGATTGAATTAGCTCTCACACCAATATTTGCGTCTAGAGCCTTTGCATTGAGGGCTATCTGAAAACGGCTGTGGCGCTGAAGTTGCCTGTGAATGTGGAGTTGGTGGCATGTGAAACCCGCATGTGGAGCATTCGTTTGTGTGGGATGCTGACCAAGCTTCTTTTCAGTCCTAGGCACACAAAGGGCACTAAGCATAGAGTGTGAAAACTGAGTTTCCTTGAGAGCTGCTTGGAAGCCTGATGGTGTGTGAAGTTAGTGAGCCAAATGGAGTTGTTCTCCCACAAGAACCACTCGGCTGATCCTTCTTCAATATGCCCTTCACCAACATACAGTGTTTCCTTGATTGAATTAGCTCTCACACCAATATTTGCGTCTAGAGCCTTTGCATTGAGGGCTATCTGAAAACGGCTGTGGCGCTGATGTTGCCTGTGAATGTGGAGTTGATGGCATGTGAAACCCGCATGTGGAGCATTCGTTTGTGTGTGATGCTGACCAAGCTTCATTTCAGTCCTAGTCACACAAAGGGCACTAAGCATAGAGTGTGAAAACTGAGTTTCCTTGAGAGCTGCTTGGAAGCCTGATGGTGTGTGAAGTTAGTGAGCCAAATGGAGTTGTTCTCCAACAAGAACCACTCAGCTGATCCTTCTTCAATATGCCCTTCACCAACATGCAGTGTTTCCTTGATTGAATTAGCTCTCACACCAATATTTGCGTCTAGAGCCTTTGCATTGAGGGCTATCTGAAAACGGCTGTGGCGCTGAAGTTGCCTGTGAATGTGGAGTTGGTGGCATGTGAAACCCGCATGTGGAGCATTCGTTTGTGTGGGATGCTCTACCAGGTTCATTTCAGTCCTAGCCATACAAAGGGCACTAAGCATAGAGTGTGAAAACTGAGTTTCCTTGAGAGCTGCTTGGAAGCCTGATGGTGTGTGAAGTTAGTGAGCCAAATGGAGTTGTTCTCCCACAAGAACCACTCGGCTGATCCTTCTACAATATGCCCTTCACCAACATGCAGTGTTTCCTTGATTGAATTAGCTCTCACACCAATATTTGCGTCTAGAGCCTTTGCATTGAGGGCTATCTGAAAACGGCTGTGGCGCTGAAGTTGCCTGTGAATGTGGAGTTGGTGGCATAGAGCTGCTTGGAAGCCTGATGGTGTGTGAAGTTAGTGAGCCAAATGGAGTTGTTCTCCCACAAGAACCACTCGGCTGATCCTTCTTCAATATGCCCTTCACCAACATGCAGTGTTTCCTGATTGAATTAGCTCCCACACCAATCTTTGCGTCTAGAGCCTTTGCATTGAGGGCTATCTGTAAACGGCTGTGGCGCTGAAGTTGCCTGTGAATGTGGAGTTGGTGGCATGTGAAACCCGCATGTGGAGCATTCGTTTGTGTGGGATGCTCTACCAGGTTCATTCCTAGATAATGCACTAAAAGGCACTAAGCATAGAGTGTGAAAACTGAGTTTCCTTGAGAGCTGCTTGGAAGCCTGATGGTGTGTGAAGTTAGTGAGCCAAATGGAGTTGTTCTCCCACAAGAACCACTCGGCTGATCCTTCTTCAATATGCCCTTCACCAACATGCAGTGTTTCCTTGAATGAATTAGCTCTCACACCAATATTTGCGTCTAGAGCCTTTGCATTGAGGGCTATCTGAAAATGGCTGTGGCGCTGAAGTTGCCTGTGAATGTGGAGTTGGTGGCATGTGAAACCCGCATGTGGAGCATTCGTTTGTGTGGGATGCTGACCAAGCTTCATTTCAGTCCTAGGCACACATAGAGCACTAAGCATAGAGTGTGAAAACTGAGTTTCCTTGAGAGCTGCTTGGAAGCCTGATGGTGTGTGAAGTTAGTGAGCCAAATGGCGTTGTTCTCCCACAAGAACCACTCGGCTGATTCTTCTTCAATATGCCCTTCACCAACATGCAGTGTTTCCTTGATTGAATTAGCTCTCACACCAATATTTGCGCCTAGAGCCTTTGCATTGAGGGCTATCTGAAAACGGCTGTGGCGCTGAAGTTGCCTGTGAATGTGGAGTTGGTGGCATGTGAAACCCGCATGTGAAGCATTCGTTTGTGTGGGATGCTGACCAAGCTTCATTTCAGTCCTAGGCACACAAAGTGCACTAAGCATAGAGTGTGAAAACTGAGTTTCCTTGAGAGCTGCTTGGAAGCCTGATGGTGTGTGAAGTTAGTGAGCCAAATGGAGTTGTTCTCCCACAAGAACCACTCGGCTGATCCTTCTTCAATATGCCCTTCACCAACATGCAGTGTTTCCTTGATTGAATTAGCTCTCACACCAATATTTGCGTCTAGAGCCTTTGCATTGAGGGCTATCTGAAAACGGCTGTGGCGCTGAAGTTGCCTGTGAATGTGGAGTTGGTGGCATGTGAAACCCGCATGTGGAGCATTCGTTTGTGTGCGATGCTCTACCAGGTTCATTCCTAGATAAGGCACTAAAAGGCACTAAACATAGAGTGTGAAAACTGAGTTTCCTTGAGAGCTGCTTGGAAGCCTGATGGTGTGTGAAGTTAGTGAGCCAAATGGAGTTGTTCTCCCACAGGAACCACTCGGCTGATCCTTCTTCAATATGCCCTTCACCAACATGTAGTGTTTCCTTGATTGAATTAGCTCTCACACCAATATTTGCGTCTAGAGCCTTTGCATTGAGGGCTATCTGAAAACGGCTGTAGCGCTGATGTTACCTGTGAATGTGGAGTTGGTGGCATGTGAAACCCGCATGTGGAGCATTCGTTTGTGTGGGTTGCTGACCAAGCTTCATTTCAGTCCTTGGCACACAAAGGGCACTAAGCATAGAGTGTGAAAACTGAGTTTCCTTGAGAGCTGCTTGGAAGCCTGATGGTGTGTGAAGTTAGTGAGCCAAATGGAGTTGTTCTCCCACAAGAACCACTCGGCTGATCCTTCTTCAATATGCCCTTCACCAACATGCAGTGTTTCCTTGATTGAATTAGCTCTCACACCAATATTTGCGTCTAGAGCCTTTGCATTGAGGGCTATCTGAAAACGGCTGTGGCGCTGAAGTTGCCTGTGAATGTGGAGTTGGTGGCATGTGAAACCCGCATGTGGAGCATTCGTTTGTGTGGGATGCTCTACCAGGTTCATTCCTAGATAATGCACTCAAAGGGCACTAAGCATAGAGTGTGAAAACTGAGTTTCCTTGAGAGCTGCTTGGAAGCCTGATGGTGTGTGAATTTAGTGAGCCAAATGGAGTTGTTCTCCCACAAGAACCACTCGGCTGATCCTTCTTCAATATGCCCTTCACCAACATGCAGTGTTTCCTTGATTGAATTAGCTCTCACACCAATATTTGCGTCTAGAGCCTTTGCATTGAGGGCTATCTGAAAACGGCTGTGGCGCTGAAGTTGCCTGTGAATGTGGAGTTGGTGGCATGTGAAACCCGCATGTGGAGCATTCGTTTGTGTGGGATGCTCTACCAGGTTCATTCCTAGATAATGCACTCAAAGGGCACTAAACATAGAGTGTGAAAACTGAGTTTCCTTGAGAGCTGCTTGGAAGCCTGATGGTGTGTGAAGTTAGTGAGCCAAATGGAGTTGTTCTCCCACAAGAACCACTCGGCTGATCCTTCTTCAATATGCCCTTCACCAACATGCAGTGTTTCCTTGATTGAATTAGCTCCCACACCAATATTTGCGTCTAGAGCCTTTCAATTGAGGGCTATCTGTAAACGGCTGTGGCGCTGATGTTGCCTGTGAATGTGGAGTTGGTGGCATGTGAAACCCGCATGTGGAGCATTCGTTTGTGTGGGATGCTGACCAAGCTTCATTTCAGTCCTAGGCACACATAGAGCACTAAGCATAGAGTGTGAAAACTGAGTTTCCTTGAGAGCTGCTTGGAAGCCTGATGGTGTGTGAAGTTAGTGAGCCAAATGGAGTTGTTCTCCCACAAGAACCACTTGGCTGATCCTTCTTCAATATGCCCTTCACCAACATGCAGTGTTTCCTTGATTGAATTAGCTCTCACACCAATATTTGCGTCTAGAGCCTTTGCATTGAGGGCTATCTGAAAACGGCTGTGGCACTGAAGTTGCCTGTGAATGTGGAGTTGGTGGCATGTGAAACCCACATGTGGAGCATTCGTTTGTGTGGGATGCTCTACCAGGTTCATTCCTAGATAATGCACTCAAAGGGCACTAAACATAGAGTGTGAAAACTGAGTTTCCTTGAGAGCTGCTTGGAAGCCTGATGGTGTGTGAAGTTAGTGAGCCAAATGGAGTTGTTCTCCCACAAGAACCACTCGGCTGATCCTTCTTCAATATGCCCTTCACCAACATGCAGTGTTTCCTTGATTGAATTAGCTCCCACACCAATATTTGCGTCTAGAGCCTTTCAATTGAGGGCTATCTGTAAACGGCTGTGGCGCTGATGTTGCCTGTGAATGTGGAGTTGGTGGCATATGAAAACCCGCATGTGGAGCATTCGTTTGTGTGAGATGCTCTACCAGGTTCATTCCTATATAATGCACTCAAAGGGCACTAAGCATAGAGTGTGAAAACTGAGTTTCCTTGAGAGCTGCTTGGAAGCCTAATGGTGTGTGAAGTTAGTGAGCCAAATGGAGTTGTTCTCCCACAAGAACCACTCGGCTGATCCTTCTTCAATATACCCTTCACCAACATGCAGTGTTTCCTTGATTGAATTAGCTCTCACACCAATATTTGCGTCTAGAGCCTTTGCATTGAGGGCTATCTGAAAACGGCTGTGGCGCTGAAGTTGCCTGTGAATGTGGAGTTGGTGGCATGTGAAACCCGCATGTGGAGCATTCGTTTGTGTGGGATGCTGACCAAGCTTCATTTCAGTCCTAGGCACACATAGAGCACTAAGCATAGAGTGTGAAAACTGAGTTTCCTTGAGAGCTGCTTGGAAGCCTGATGGTGTGTGAAGTTAGTGAGCCAAATGGAGTTGTTCTCCCACAAGAACCACTCGGCTGATTCTTCTTCAATATGCCCTTCACCAACATGCAGTGTTTCCTTGATTGAATTAGCTCTCACACCAATATTTGCATCTAGAGCCTTTGCATTGAGGGCTATCTGAAAACGGCTGTGGCGCTGAAGTTGCCTGTGAATGTGGAGTTGGTGGCATGTGAAACCCGCATGTGGAGCATTCGTTTGTGTGGGATGCTCTACCAGGTTCATTCCTAGATAATGCACTCAAAGGGCACTAAGCATAGAGTGTGAAAACTGAGTTTCCTTGAGAGCTGCTTGGAAGCCTGATGGTGTGTGAAGTTAGTGAGCCAAATGGAGTTGTTCTCCCACAAGAACCACTCGGCTGATTCTTCTTCAATATGCCCTTCACCAACATGCAGTGTTTCCTTGATTGAATTAGCTCTCACACCAATATTTGCGTCTAGAGCCTTTGCATTGAGGGCTATCTGAAAACGGCTGTGGCGCTGAAGTTGCCTGTGAATGTGGAGTTGGTGGCATGTGAAACCCGCATGTGGAGCATTCGTTTGTGTGGGATGCTCTACCAGGTTCATTCCTAGATAATGCACTCAAAGGGCACTAAGCATAGAGTGTGAAAACTGAGTTTCCTTGAGAGCTGCTTGGAAGCCTGATGGTGTGTGAAGTTAGTGAGCCAAATGGAGTTGTTCTCCCACAAGAACCACTCGGCTGATCCTTCTTCAATATGCCCTTCACCAACATGCAGTGTTTCCTTGATTGAATTAGCTCTCACACCAATATTTGCGTCTAGAGCCTTTGCATTGAGGGCTATCTGAAAACGGCTGTGGCACTGAAGTTGCCTGTGAATGTGGAGTTGGTGGCATGTGAAACCCGCATGTGGAGCATTCGTTTGTGTGGGATGCTCCACCAGGTACATTCCTAGATAATGCACTCAAAGGGCACTAAGCATAGAGTGTGAAAACTGAGTTTCCTTGAGAGCCGCTTGGAAGCCTGATGGTGTGTGAAGTTAGTGAGCCAAATGGAGTTGTTCTCCCACAAGAACCACTCGGCTGATCCTTCTTCAATATGCCCTTCACCAACATGCAGTGTTTCCTTGATTGAATTAGCTCTCACACCAATATTTGCGTCTAGAGCCTTTGCATTGAGGGCTATCTGAAAATGGCTGTGGCGCTGAAGTTGCCTGTGAATGTGGAGTTGGTGGCATGTGAAACCCGCATGTGGAGCATTCGTTTGTGTGGGATGCTCTACCAGGTTCATTCCTAGATAATGCACTCAAAGGGCACTAAACATAGAGTGTGAAAACTGAATTTCCTTGAGAGCTGCTTGGAAGCCTGATGGTGTGTGAAGTTAGTGAGCCAAATAGAGTTGTTTTCCCACAAGAACCACTTGGCTGATCCTTCTTCAATATGCCCTTCACCAACATGCAGTGTTTCCTTGATTGAATTAGCTCTCACACCAATATTTGCGTCTAGAGCCTTTGCATTGAGGGCTATCTGAAAACGGCTGTGGCGCTGAAGTTGCCTGTGAATATGGAGTTGGTGGCATGTGAAACCCGCATGTGGAGCATTCGTTTGTGTGGGACGCTCTACCAGGTTCATTCCTAGATAATGCACTCAAAGGGCACTAAACATAGAGTGTGAAAACTGAGTTTCCTTGAGAGCTGCTTGGAAGCCTGATGGTGTGTGAAGTTAGTTAGCCAAATAGAGTTGTTTTCCCACAAGAACCACTTGGCTGATCCTTCTTCAATATGCCCTTCACCAACATGCAGTGTTTCCTTGATTGAATTAGCTCTCACACCAATATTTGCGTCTAGAGCCTTTGCATTGAGGGCTATCTGAAAACGGCTGTGGCGCTGAAGTTGCCTGTGAATATGGAGTTGGTGGCATGTGAAACCCGCATGTGGAGCATTCGTTTGTGTGGGATGCTCTACCAGGTTCATTCCTAGATAATGCACTCAAAGGGCACTAAGCATAGAGTGTGAAAACTGAGTTTCCTTGAGAGCTGCTTGGAAGCCTGATGGTGTGTGAAGTTAGTGAGCCAAATGGAGTTGTTCTCCCACAAGAACCACTCGGCTGATCCTTCTTCAATATGCCCTTCACCAACATGCAGTGTTTCCTTGATTGAATTAGCTCTCACACCAATATTTGCGTCTAGAGCCTTTGCATTGAGGGCTATCTGAAAATGGCTGTGGCGCTGAAGTTGCCTGTGAATGTGGAGTTGGTGGCATGTGAAACCCGCATGTGGAGCATTCATTTGTGTGGGATGCTCTACCAGGTTCATTCCTAGATAATGCACTCAAAGGGCACTAAGCATAGAGTGTGAAAACTGAGTTTCCTTGAGAGCTGCTTGGAAGCCTGATGGTGTGTGAAGTTAGTGAGCCAAATGGAGTTGTTCTCCCACAAGAACCACTCGGCTGATCCTTCTTCAATATGCCCTTCACCAACATGCAGTGTTTCCTTGATTGAATTAGCTCTCACACCAATATTTGCGTCTAGAGCCTTTGCATTGAGGGCTATCTGAAAACGGCTGTGGCGCTGAAGTTGCCTGTGAATGTGGAGTTGGTGGCATGTGAAACCCGCATGTGGAGCATTCGTTTGTGTGGGATGCTCTACCAGGTTCATTCCTAGATAATGCACTCAAAGGGCACTAAGCATAGAGTGTGAAAACTGAGTTTCCTTGAGAGCTGCTTGGAAGCCTGATGGTGTGTGAAGTTAGTGAGCCAAATGGAGTTGTTCTCCCACAAGAACCACTCGGCTGATCCTTCTTCAATATGCCCTTCACCAACATGCAGTGTTTCCTTGATTGAATTAGCTCTCACACCAATATTTGCGTCTAGAGCCTTTGCATTGAGGGCTATCTGAAAACGGCTGTGGCGCTGAAGTTGCCTGTGAATGTGGAGTTGGTGGCATGTGAAACCCGCATGTGGAGCATTCGTTTGTGTGGGATGCTCTACCAGGTTCATTCCTAGATAATGCACTCAAAGGGCACTAAACATAGAGTGTGGAAACTGAATTTCCTTGAGAGCTGCTTGGAAGCCTGATGGTGCGTGAAGTTAGTGAGCCAAATAGAGTTGTTTTCCCACAAGAACCACTTGGCTGATCCTTCTTCAATATGCCCTTCACCAACATGCAGTGTTTCCTTGATTGAATTAGCTCTCACACCAATATTTGCGTCTAGAGCCTTTGCATTGAGGGCTATCTGAAAACGGCTGTGGCGCTGAAGTTGCCTGTGAATGTGGAGTTGGTGGCATGTGAAACCCGCATGTGGAGCATTGGTTTGTGTGCGATGCTGACCAAGCTTCATTTCAGTCCTAGGCACTCAAAGGGCACTAAGCATAGAGTGTGAAAACTGAGTTTCCTTGAGAGCTGCTTGGAAGCCTGATGGTGTGTGTAGTTAGTGAGCCAAATGGAGTTGTTCTCCCACAAGAACTACTCGGCTGAACCTTCTTCAATATGCCCTTCACCAACATGCAGTGTTTCCTTGATTGAATTAGCTCTCACACCAATATTTGCGTCTAGAGCCTTTGCATTGAGGGCTATCTGAAAACGGCTATGGCGCTGAAGTTGCCTGTGAATGTGGAGTTGGTGGCATGTGAAACCCGCATGTGGAGCATTCGTTTGTGTGGGATGCTCTACCAGGTTCATTCCTAGATAATGCACTCAAAGGGCACTAAGCATAGAGTGTGAAAACTGAGTTTCCTTGAGAGCTGCTTGGAAGCCTGATGGTGTGTGAAGTTAGTGAGCCAAATGGAGTTGTTCTCCCACAAGAACCACTTCGCTGATCCTTCTTCAATATGCCCTTCACCAACATGCAGTGTTTCCTTGATTGAATTAGCTCTCACACCAATATTTGCGTCTAGAGCCTTTGCATTGAGGGCTATCTGAAAACGGCTGTGGCGCTGAAGTTGCCTGTGAATGTGGAGTTGGTGGCTTGTGAAACCCGCATGTGGAGCATTCGTTTGTGTGGGATGCTGACCAAGCTTCATTTCAGTCCTAGGCACACAAAGGGCACTAAGCATAGAGTGTGAAAACTGAGTTTCCTTGAGAGCTGCTTGGAAGCCTGATGGTGTGTGAAGTTAGTGAGCCAAATGGAGTTGTTCTCCCACAAGAACCACTCGGCTGATCCTTCTTCAATATGCCCTTCACCAACATGCAGTGTTTCCTTGATTGAATTAGCTCTCACACCAATATTTGCGTCTAGAGCCTTTGCATTGAGGGCTATCTGAAAACGGCTGTGGCGCTGAAGTTGCCTGTGAATGTGGAGTTGGTGGCATGTGAAACCCGCATGTGGAGCATTCGTTTGTGTGGGATGCTCTACCAGGTTCATTCCTAGATAATGCACTCATAGGGCACTAGGCTTAGAGTGTGAAAACTGAGTTTCCTTGAGAGCTGCTTGGAAGCCTGATGGTGTGTGAAGTTAGTGAGCCAAATGGAGTTGTTCTCCCACAAGAACCACTCGGCTGATCCTTCTTCAATATGCCCTTCACCAACATGCAGTGTTTCCTTGATTGAATTAGCTCTCACACCAATATTTGCGTCTAGAGCCTTTGCATTGAGGGCTATCTGAAAACGGCTGTGGCGCTGAAGTTGCCTGTGAATGTGGAGTTGGTGGCATGTGAAACCCGCATGTGGAGCATTCGTTTGTGTGGGATGCTCTACCAGGTTCATTCCTAGATAATGCACTCAAAGGGCACTAAACATAGAGTGTGGAAACTGAATTTCCTTGAGAGCTGCTTGGAAGCCTGATGGTGCGTGAAGTTAGTGAGCCAAATAGAGTTGTTTTCCCACAAGAACCACTTGGCTGATCCTTCTTCAATATGCCCTTCACCAACATGCAGTGTTTCCTTGATTGAATTAGCTCTCACACCAATATTTGCGTCTAGAGCCTTTGCATTGAGGGCTATCTGAAAACGGCTGTGGCGCTGAAGTTGCCTGTGAATGTGGAGTTGGTGGCATGTGAAACCCGCATGTGGAGCATTGGTTTGTGTGCGATGCTGACCAAGCTTCATTTCAGTCCTAGGCACTCAAAGGGCACTAAGCATAGAGTGTGAAAACTGAGTTTCCTTGAGAGCTGCTTGGAAGCCTGATGGTGTGTGAAGTTAGTGAGCCAAATGGAGTTGTTCTCCCACAAGAACTACTCGGCTGAACCTTCTTCAATATGCCCTTCACCAACATGCAGTGTTTCCTTGATTGAATTAGCTCTCACACCAATATTTGCGTCTAGAGCCTTTGCATTGAGGGCTATCTGAAAACGGCTGTGGCGCTGAAGTTGCCTGTGAATGTGGAGTTGGTGGCATGTGAAACCCGCATGTGGAGCATTCGTTTGTGTGGGATGCTCTACCAGGTTCATTCCTAGATAATGCACTCAAAGGGCACTAAGCATAGAGTGTGAAAACTGAGTTTCCTTGAGAGCTGCTTGGAAGCCTGATGGTGTGTGAAGTTAGTGAGCCAAATGGAGTTGTTCTCCCACAAGAACCACTTCGCTGATCCTTCTTCAATATGCCCTTCACCAACATGCAGTGTTTCCTTGATTGAATTAGCTCTCACACCAATATTTGCGTCTAGAGCCTTTGCATTGAGGGCTATCTGAAAACGGCTGTGGCGCTGAAGTTGCCTGTGAATGTGGAGTTGGTGGCATGTGAAACCCGCATGTGGAGCATTCGTTTGTGTGGGATGCTGACCAAGCTTCATTTCAGTCCTAGGCACACAAAGGGCACTAAGCATAGAGTGTGAAAACTGAGTTTCCTTGAGAGCTGCTTGGAAGCCTGATGGTGTGTGAAGTTAGTGAGCCAAATGGAGTTGTTCTCCCACAAGAACCACTCGGCTGATCCTTCTTCAATATGCCCTTCACCAACATGCAGTGTTTCCTTGATTGAATTAGCTCTCACACCAATATTTGCGTCTAGAGCCTTTGCATTGAGGGCTATCTGAAAACGGCTGTGGCGCTGAAGTTGCCTGTGAATGTGGAGTTGGTGGCATGTGAAACCCGCATGTGGAGCATTCGTTTGTGTGGGATGCTCTACCAGGTTCATTCCTAGATAATGCACTCAAAGGGCACTAAGCATAGAGTGTGAAAACTGAGTTTCCTTGAGAGCTGCTTGGAAGCCTGATGGTGTGTGAAGTTAGTGAGCCAAATGGAGTTGTTCTCCCACAAGAACCACTCGGCTGATCCTTCTTCAATATGCCCTTCACCAACATGCAGTGTTTCCTTGATTGAATTAGCTCTCACACCAATATTTGCGTCTAGAGCCTTTGCATTGAGGGCTATCTGAAAACGGCTGTGGCGCTGAAGTTGCCTGTGAATGTGGAGTTGGTGGCATGTGAAACCCGCATGTGGAGCATTCGTTTGTGTGGGATGCTCTACCAGGTTCATTCCTAGATAATGCACTCAAAGGGCACTAAACATAGAGTGTGGAAACTGAATTTCCTTGAGAGCTGCTTGGAAGCCTGATGGTGCGTGAAGTTAGTGAGCCAAATAGAGTTGTTTTCCCACAAGAACCACTTGGCTGATCCTTCTTCAATATGCCCTTCACCAACATGCAGTGTTTCCTTGATTGAATTAGCTCTCACACCAATATTTGCGTCTAGAGCCTTTGCATTGAGGGCTATCTGAAAACGGCTGTGGCGCTGAAGTTGCCTGTGAATGTGGAGTTGGTGGCATGTGAAACCCGCATGTGGAGCATTGGTTTGTGTGCGATGCTGACCAAGCTTCATTTCAGTCCTAGGCACTCAAAGGGCACTAAGCATAGAGTGTGAAAACTGAGTTTCCTTGAGAGCTGCTTGGAAGCCTGATGGTGTGTGTAGTTAGTGAGCCAAATGGAGTTGTTCTCCCACAAGAACTACTCGGCTGAACCTTCTTCAATATGCCCTTCACCAACATGCAGTGTTTCCTTGATTGAATTAGCTCTCACACCAATATTTGCGTCTAGAGCCTTTGCATTGAGGGCTATCTGAAAACGGCTATGGCGCTGAAGTTGCCTGTGAATGTGGAGTTGGTGGCATGTGAAACCCGCATGTGGAGCATTCGTTTGTGTGGGATGCTCTACCAGGTTCATTCCTAGATAATGCACTCAAAGGGCACTAAGCATAGAGTGTGAAAACTGAGTTTCCTTGAGAGCTGCTTGGAAGCCTGATGGTGTGTGAAGTTAGTGAGCCAAATGGAGTTGTTCTCCCACAAGAACCACTTCGCTGATCCTTCTTCAATATGCCCTTCACCAACATGCAGTGTTTCCTTGATTGAATTAGCTCTCACACCAATATTTGCGTCTAGAGCCTTTGCATTGAGGGCTATCTGAAAACGGCTGTGGCGCTGAAGTTGCCTGTGAATGTGGAGTTGGTGGCTTGTGAAACCCGCATGTGGAGCATTCGTTTGTGTGGGATGCTGACCAAGCTTCATTTCAGTCCTAGGCACACAAAGGGCACTAAGCATAGAGTGTGAAAACTGAGTTTCCTTGAGAGCTGCTTGGAAGCCTGATGGTGTGTGAAGTTAGTGAGCCAAATGGAGTTGTTCTCCCACAAGAACCACTCGGCTGATCCTTCTTCAATATGCCCCTTCACCAACATGCAGTGTTTCCTTGATTGAATTAGCTCTCACACCAATATTTGCGTCTAGAGCCTTTGCATTGAGGGCTATCTGAAAACGGCTGTGGCGCTGAAGTTGCCTGTGAATGTGGAGTTGGTGGCATGTGAAACCCGCATGTGGAGCATTCGTTTGTGTGGGATGCTCTACCAGGTTCATTCCTAGATAATGCACTCATAGGGCACTAGGCTTAGAGTGTGAAAACTGAGTTTCCTTGAGAGCTGCTTGGAAGCCTGATGGTGTGTGAAGTTAGTGAGCCAAATGGAGTTGTTCTCCCACAAGAACCACTCGGCTGATCCTTCTTCAATATGCCCTTCACCAACATGCAGTGTTTCCTTGATTGAATTAGCTCTCACACCAATATTTGCGTCTAGAGCCTTTGCATTGAGGGCTATCTGAAAACGGCTGTGGCGCTGAAGTTGCCTGTGAATGTGGAGTTGGTGGCATGTGAAACCCGCATGTGGAGCATTCGTTTGTGTGGGATGCTCTACCAGGTTCATTCCTAGATAATGCACTCAAAGGGCACTAAACATAGAGTGTGGAAACTGAATTTCCTTGAGAGCTGCTTGGAAGCCTGATGGTGCGTGAAGTTAGTGAGCCAAATAGAGTTGTTTTCCCACAAGAACCACTTGGCTGATCCTTCTTCAATATGCCCTTCACCAACATGCAGTGTTTCCTTGATTGAATTAGCTCTCACACCAATATTTGCGTCTAGAGCCTTTGCATTGAGGGCTATCTGAAAACGGCTGTGGCGCTGAAGTTGCCTGTGAATGTGGAGTTGGTGGCATGTGAAACCCGCATGTGGAGCATTGGTTTGTGTGCGATGCTGACCAAGCTTCATTTCAGTCCTAGGCACTCAAAGGGCACTAAGCATAGAGTGTGAAAACTGAGTTTCCTTGAGAGCTGCTTGGAAGCCTGATGGTGTGTGAAGTTAGTGAGCCAAATGGAGTTGTTCTCCCACAAGAACTACTCGGCTGAACCTTCTTCAATATGCCCTTCACCAACATGCAGTGTTTCCTTGATTGAATTAGCTCTCACACCAATATTTGCGTCTAGAGCCTTTGCATTGAGGGCTATCTGAAAACGGCTGTGGCGCTGAAGTTGCCTGTGAATGTGGAGTTGGTGGCATGTGAAACCCGCATGTGGAGCATTCGTTTGTGTGGGATGCTCTACCAGGTTCATTCCTAGATAATGCACTCAAAGGGCACTAAGCATAGAGTGTGAAAACTGAGTTTCCTTGAGAGCTGCTTGGAAGCCTGATGGTGTGTGAAGTTAGTGAGCCAAATGGAGTTGTTCTCCCACAAGAACCACTTCGCTGATCCTTCTTCAATATGCCCTTCACCAACATGCAGTGTTTCCTTGATTGAATTAGCTCTCACACCAATATTTGCGTCTAGAGCCTTTGCATTGAGGGCTATCTGAAAACGGCTGTGGCGCTGAAGTTGCCTGTGAATGTGGAGTTGGTGGCATGTGAAACCCGCATGTGGAGCATTCGTTTGTGTGGGATGCTGACCAAGCTTCATTTCAGTCCTAGGCACACAAAGGGCACTAAGCATAGAGTGTGAAAACTGAGTTTCCTTGAGAGCTGCTTGGAAGCCTGATGGTGTGTGAAGTTAGTGAGCCAAATGGAGTTGTTCTCCCACAAGAACCACTCGGCTGATCCTTCTTCAATATGCCCTTCACCAACATGCAGTGTTTCCTTGATTGAATTAGCTCTCACACCAATATTTGCGTCTAGAGCCTTTGCATTGAGGGCTATCTGAAAACGGCTGTGGCGCTGAAGTTGCCTGTGAATGTGGAGTTGGTGGCATGTGAAACCCGCATGTGGAGCATTCGTTTGTGTGGGATGCTCTACCAGGTTCATTCCTAGATAATGCACTCAAAGGGCACTAAGCATAGAGTGTGAAAACTGAGTTTCCTTGAGAGCTGCTTGGAAGCCTGATGGTGTGTGAATTTAGTGAGCCAAATGGAGTTGTTCTCCCACAAGAACCACTTCGCTGATCCTTCTTCAATATGCCCTTCACCAACATGCAGTGTTTCCTTGATTGAATTAGCTCTCACACCAATATTTGCGTCTAGAGCCTTTGCATTTGAAGGGCTATCTGAAAACGGCTGTGGCGCTGAAGTTGCCTGTGAATGTGGAGTTGGTGGCATGTGAAACCCGCATGTGGAGCATTCGTTTGTGTGGGATGCTGACCAAGCTTCATTTCAGTCCTAGGCACACAAAGGGCACTAAGCATAGAGTGTGAAAACTGAGTTTCCTTGAGAGCTGCTTGGAAGCCTGATGGTGTGTGAAGTTAGTGAGCCAAATGGAGTTGTTCTCCCACAAGAACCACTCGGCTGATCCTTCTTCAATATGCCCTTCACCAACATGCAGTGTTTCCTTGATTGAATTAGCTCTCACACCAATATTTGCGTCTAGAGCCTTTGCATTGAGGGCTATCTGAAAACGGCTGTGGCGCTGAAGTTGCCTGTGAATGTGGAGTTGGTGGCATGTGAAACCCGCATGTGGAGCATTCGTTTGTGTGGGATGCTCTACCAGGTTCATTCCTAGATAAAGCACTCAAAGGGCACTAGCTTAGAGTGTGAAAACTGAGTTTCCTTGAGAGCTGCTTGGAAGCCTGATGGTGTGTGAATTTAGTGAGCCAAATGGAGTTGTTCTCCCACAAGAACCACTCGGCTGATCCTTCTTCAATATGCCCTTCACCAACATGCAGTGTTTCCTTGATTGAATTAGCTCTCACACCAATATTTGCGTCTAGAGCCTTTGCATTGAGGGCTATCTGAAAACGGCTGTGGCGCTGAAGTTGCCTGTGAATGTGGAGTTGGTGGCATGTAAAACCCGCATGTGGAGCATTCGTTTGTGTGGGATGCTCTACCAGGTTCATTCCTAGATAATGCACTCAAAGGGCTCTAGGCTTAGAGTGTGAAAACTGAGTTTCCTTGAGAGCTGCTTGGAAGCCTGATGGTGTGTGAAGTTAGTGAGCCAAATGGAGTTGTTCTCCCACAAGAACCACTCGGCTGATCCTTCTTCAATATGCCCTTCACCAACATGCAGTGTTTCCTTGATTGAATTAGCTCTCACACCAATATTTGCGTCTAGAGCCTTTGCATTGAGGGCTATCTGAAAACGGCTGTGGCGCTGAAGTTGCCTGTGAATGTGGAGTTGGTGGCATGTGAAACCCGCATGTGGAGCATTCGTTTGTGTGGGATGCTCTACCAGGTTCATTCCTAGATAATGCACTCAAAGGGCACTAAACATAGAGTGTGAAAACTGAATTTCCTTGAGAGCTGCTTGGAAGCCTGATGGTGTGTGAAGTTAGTGAGCCAAATAGAGTTGTTTTCCCACAAGAACCACTTGGCTGATCCTTCTTCAATATGCCCTTCACCAACATGCAGTGTTTCCTTGATTGAATTAGCTCTCACACCAATATTTGCGTCTAGAGCCTTTGCATTGAGGGCTATCTGAAAACGGCTGTGGCGCTGATGTTGCCTGTGAATGTGGAGTTGGTGGCATGTGAAACCCGCATGTGGAGCATTCGTTTGTGTGGGATGCTCTACCAGGTTCATTCCTAGATAATGCACTCAAAGGGCACTAAGCATAGAGTGTGAAAACTGAGTTTCCTTGAGAGCTGCTTGGAAGCCTGATGGTGTGTGAAGTTAGTGAGCCAAATGGAGTTGTTCTCCCACAAGAACCACTCGGCTGATCCTTCTTCAATATGCCCTTCACTAACATGCAGTGTTTCCTTGATTGAATTAGCTCTCACACCAATATTTGCGTCTAGAGCCTTTGCATTGAGGGCTATCTGAAAACGGCTGTGGCGCTGAAGTTGCCTGTGAATGTGGAGTTGGTGGCATGTGAAACCCGCATGTGGAGCATTCGTTTGTGTGGGATGCTCTACCAGGTTCATTCCTAGATAATGCACTCAAAGGGCACTAGGCTTAGAGTGTGAAAACTGAGTTTCCTTGAGAGCTGCTTGGAAGCCTGATGGTGTGTGAAGTTAGTGAGCCAAATGGAGTTGTTCTCCCACAAGAACCACTCGGCTGATCCTTCTTCAATATGCCCTTCACCAACATGCAGTGTTTCCTTGATTGAATTAGCTCTCACACCAATATTTGCGTCTAGAGCCTTTGCATTGAGGGCTATCTGAAAACGGCTGTGGCGCTGAAGTTGCCTGTGAATGTGGAGTTGGTGGCATGTGAAACCCGCATGTGGAGCATTCGTTTGTGTGGGATGCTCTACCAGGTTCATTCCTAGATAATGCACTCAAAGGGCACTAGGCTTACAGTGTGAAAACTGAGTTTCCTTGAGAGCTGCTTGGAAGCCTGATGGTGTGTGAAGTTAGTGAGCCAAATGGAGTTGTTCTTCCACAAGAACCACTCAGCTGATCCTTCTTCAATATGCCCTTCACCAACATGTAGTGTTTCCTTGAATGAATTAGCTCTCACACCAATATTTGCGTCTAGAGCCTTTGCATTGAGGGCTATCTGAAAACGGCTGTGGCGCTGAAGTTGCCTGTGAATGTGGAGTTGGTGGCATGTGAAACCCGCATGTGGAGCATTCGTTTGTGTGGGATGCTGACCAAGCTTCATTTCAGTCCTAGGCACACAAAGGGCACTAAGCATAGAGTGTGAAAACTGAGTTTCCTTGAGAGCTGCTTGGAAGCCTGATGGTGTGTGAAGTTAGTGAGCCAAATGGAGTTGTTCTCCCACAAGAACCACTCGGCTGATCCTTCTTCAATATGCCCTTCACCAACATGCAGTGTTTCCTTGATTGAATTAGCTCTCACACCAATATTTGCGTCTAGAGCCTTTGCATTGAGGGCTATCTGAAAACGGCTGTGGCGCTGAAGTTGCCTGTGAATGTGGAGTTGGTGGCATGTGAAACCCGCATGTGGAGCATTCGTTTGTGTGGGATGCTCTACCAGGTTCATTCCTAGATAATGCACTCAAAGGGCACTAGGCTTAGAGTGTGAAAACTGAGTTTCCTTGAGAGCTGCTTGGAAGCCTGATGGTGTGTGAAGTTAGTGAGCCAAATGGAGTTGTTCTCCCACAAGAACCACTCGGCTGATCCTTCTTCAATATGCCCTTCACCAACATGCAGTGTTTCCTTGATTGAATTAGCTCTCACACCAATATTTGCGTCTAGAGCCTTTGCATTGAGGGCTATCTGAAAACGGCTGTGGCGCTGAAGTTGCCTGTGAATGTGGAGTTGGTGGCATGTGAAACCCGCATGTGGAGCATTCGTTTGTGTGGGATGCTCTACCAGGTTCATTCCTAGATAATGCACTCAAAGGTCACTAAACATAGAGTGTGAAAACTGAATTTCCTTGAGAGCTGCTTGGAAGCCTGATGGTGTGTGAAGTTAGTGAGCCAAATAGAGTTGTTTTCCCACAAGAACCACTTGGCTGATCCTTCTTCAATATGCCCTTCACCAACATGCAGTGTTTCCTTGATTGAATTAGCTCTCACACCAATATTTGCGTCTAGAGCCTTTGCATTGAGGGCTATCTGAAAACGGCTGTGGCGCTGATGTTGCCTGTGAATGTGGAGTTGGTGGCATGTGAAACCCGCATGTGGAGCATTCGTTTGTGTGGGATGCTGACCAAGCTTCATTTCAGTCCTAGGCACTCAAAGGGCACTAAGCATAGAGTGTGAAAACTGAGTTTCCTTGAGAGTTGCTTGGAAGCCTGATGGTGTGTGAAGTTAGTGAGCCAAATGGAGTTGTTCTCCCACAAGAACTACTCGGCTGATCCTTCTTCAATATGCCCTTCACCAACATGCAGTGTTTCCTTGATTGAATTAGCTCTCACACCAATATTTGCGTCTAGAGCCTTTGCATTGAGGGCTATCTGAAAACGGCTGTGGCGCTGAAGTTGCCTGTGAATGTGGAGTTGGTGGCGTGTGAAACCCGCATGTGGAGCATTCGTTTGTGTGGGATGCTCTACCAGGTTCATTCCTAGAAAATGCACTCAAAGGGCACTAGGCTTAGAGTGTGAAAACTGAGTTTCCTTGAGAGCTGCTTGGAAGCCTGATGGTGTGTGAAGTTAGTGAGCCAAATGGAGTTGTTCTCCCACAAGAACCACTCGGCTGATCCTTCTTCAATATGCCCTTCACCAACATGCAGTGTTTCCTTGATTGAATTAGCTCTCACACCAATATTTGCGTCTAGAGCCTTTGCATTGAGGGCTATCTGAAAACGGCTGTGGCGCTGAAGTTGCCTGTGAATGTGGAGTTGGTGGCATGTGAAACCCGCATGTGGAGCATTCGTTTGTGTGGGATGCTGACCAAGCTTCATTTCAGTCCTAGGCACACAAAGGGCACTAAGCATAGAGTGTGAAAACTGAATTTCCTTGAGAGCTGCTTGGAAGCCAGATGGTGTGTGAAGTTAGTGAGCCAAATGGAGTTGTTCTCCCACAAGAACCACTCGGCTGATCCTTCTTCAATATGCCCTTCACCAACATGCAGTGTTTCCTTGATTGAATTAGCTCTCACACCAATATTTGCGTCTAGAGCCTTTGCATTGAGGGCTATCTGAAAACGGCTGTGGCGCTGAAGTTGCCTGTGAATGTGGAGTTGGTGGCATGTGAAACCCGCATGTGGAGCATTCGTTTGTGTGGGATGCTCTACCAGGTTCATTCCTAGATAATGCACTCAAAGGGCACTAAACATAGAGTGTGAAAACTGAATTTCCTTGAGAGCTGATTGGAAGCCTGATGGTGTGTGAAGTTAGTGAGCCAAATGGAGTTGTTCTCCCACAAGAACCACTTGGCTGATCCTTCTTCAATATGCCCTTCACCAACATGCAGTGTTTCCTTGATTGAATTAGCTCTCACACCAATATTTCCGTCTAGAGCCTTTGCATTGAGGGCTATCTGAAAACGGCTATGGTGCTGATGTTGCCTGTGAATGTGGAGTTGGTGGCATGTGAAACCCGCATGTGAAGCATTCGTTTGTGTGGGATGCTGACCAAGCTTCATTTCAGTCCTAGGCACTCAAAGGGCACTAGGCATAGAGTGTGAAAACTGAGTTTCCTTGAGAGCTGCTTGGAAGCCTGATGGTGTGTGAAGTTAGTGAGCCAAATGGAGTTGTTCTCCCACAAGAACCACTCGGCTGATCCTTCTTCAATATGCCCTTCACCAACATGCAGTGTTTCCTTGATTGAATTAGCTCTCACACCAATATTTGCGTCTAGAGCCTTTGCATTGAGGGCTATCTGAAAACGGCTGTGGCGCTGATGTTGCCTGTGAATGTGGAGTTGGTGGCATGTGAAACCCGCATGTGAAGCATTCGTTTGTGTGGGATGCTGACCAAGCTTCATTTCAGTCCTAGGCACTCAAAGGGCACTAAGCATAGAGTGTGAAAACTGAGTTTCCTTGAGAGCTGCTTGGAAGCCTGATGGTGTGTGAAGTTAGTGAGCCAAATGGAGTTGTTCTCCCACAAGAACTACTCGGCTGATCCTTCTTCAATATGCCCTTCACCAACATGCAGTGTTTCCTTGATTGAATTAGCTCTCACACCAATATTTGCGTCTAGAGCCTTTGCATTGAGGGCTATCTGAAAACGGCTGTGGCGCTGAAGTTGCCTGTGAATGTGGAGTTGGTGGCATGTGAAACCCGCATGTGGAGCATTCGTTTGTGTGGGATGCTCTACCAGGTTCATTCCTAGATAATGCACTCAAAGGGCACTAAGCATAGAGTGTGAAAACTGAGTTTCCTTGAGAGCTGCTTGGAAGCCTGATGGTGTGTGAAGTTAGTGAGTCAAATGGAGTTGTTCTCCCACAAGAACCACTCGGCTGATCCTTCTTCAATATGCCCTTCACTAACATGCAGTGTTTCCTTGATTGAATTAGCTCTCACACCAATATTTGCGTCTAGAGCCTTTGCATTGAGGGCTATCTGAAAACGGCTGTGGCGCTGAAGTTGCCTGTGAATGTGGAGTTGGTGGCATGTGAAACCCGCATGTGGAGCATTCGTTTGTGTGGGATGCTCTACCAGGTTCATTCCTAGATAATGCACTCAAAGGGCACTAGGCTTAGAGTGTGAAAACTGAATTTGCTTGAGAGCTGCTTGGAAGCCTGATGGTGTGTGAATTTAGTGAGCCAAATGGAGTTGTTCTCCCACAAGAACCACTCAGCTGATCCTTCTTCAATATGCCCTTCACCAACATGCAGTGTTTCCTTGATTGAATTAGCTCTCACACCAATATTTGCATCTAGAGCCTTTGCATTGAGGGCTATCTGAAAACGGCTGTGGCGCTGAAGTTGCCTGTGAATGTGGAGTTGGTGGCATGTGAAACCCGCATGTGGAGCATTCGTTTGTGTGGGATGCTCTACCAGGTTCATTCCTAGATAATGCACTCAAAGGGCACTAAACATAGAGTGTGAAAACTGAATTTCCTTGAGAGCTGCTTGGAAGCCTGATGGTGTGTGATGACGTTAGTGAGCCAAATGGAGTTGTTCTCCCACAAGAACCACTTGGCTGATCCTTCTTCAATATGCCCTTCACCAACATGCAGTGTTTCCTTGATTGAATTAGCTCTCACACCAATATTTGCGTCTAGAGCCTTTGCATTGAGGGCTATCTGAAAACGGCTGTGGCGCTGATGTTGCCTGTGAATGTGGAGTTGGTGGCATGTGAAACCCGCATGTGAAGCATTCGTTTGTGTGGGATGCTGACCAAGCTTCATTTCAGTCCTAGGCACTCAAAGGGCACTAAGCATAGAGTGTGAAAACTGAGTTTCCTTGAGAGCTGCTTGGAAGCCTGATGGTGTGTGAAGTTAGTGAGCCAAATGGAGTTGTTCTCCCACAAGAACTACTCGGCTGATCCTTCTTCAATATGCCCTTCACCAACATGCAGTGTTTCCTTGATTGAATTAGCTCTCACACCAATATTTGCGTCTAGAGCCTTTGCATTGAGGGCTATCTGAAAACGGCTGTGGCGCTGAAGTTGCCTGTGAATGTGGAGTTGGTGGCATGTGAAACCCGCATGTGGAGCATTCGTTTGTGTGGGATGCTCTACCAGGTTCATTCCTAGATAATGCACTCAAAGGGCACTAAGCATAGAGTGTGAAAACTGAGTTTCCTTGAGAGCTGCTTGGAAGCCTGATGGTGTGTGAAGTTAGTGAGCCAAATGGAGTTGTTCTCCCACAAGAACCACTCGGCTGATCCTTCTTCAATATGCCCTTCACTAACATGCAGTGTTTCCTTGATTGAATTAGCTCTCACACCAATATTTGCGTCTAGAGCCTTTGCATTGAGGGCTATCTGAAAACGGCTGTGGCGCTGAAGTTGCCTGTGAATGTGGAGTTGGTGGCATGTGAAACCCGCATGTGGAGCATTCGTTTGTGTGGGATGCTCTACCAGGTTCATTCTAGATAATGCACTCAAAGGGCACTAGGCTTAGAGTGTGAAAACTGAGTTTCCTTGAGAGCTGCTTGGAAGCCTGATGGTGTGTGAATTTAGTGAGCCAAATGGAGTTGTTCTCCCACAAGAACCACTCGGCTGATCCTTCTTCAATATGCCCTTCACCAACATGCAGTGTTTCCTTGATTGAATTAGCTCTCACACCAATATTTTCGTCTAGAGCCTTTGCATTGAGGGCTATCTGAAAACGGCTGTGGCGCTGAAGTTGCCTGTGAATGTGGAGTTGGTGGCATGTGAAACCCGCATGTGGAGCATTCGTTTGTGTGGGATGCTCTACCAGGTTCATTCCTAGATAATGCACTCAAAGGGCACTAAGCATAGAGTGTGAAAACTGAGTTTCCTTGAGAGCTGCTTGGAAGCCTGATGGTGTGTGAAGTTAGTGAGCCAAATAGAGTTGTTTTCCCACAAGAACCACTCGGCTGATCCTTCTTCAATATGCCCTTCACCAACATGCAGTGTTTCCTTGATTGAATTAGCTCTCACACCAATATTTGCGTCTAGAGCCTTTGCATTGAGGGCTATCTGAAAACGGCTGTGGCGCTGATGTTGCCTGTGAATGTGGAGTTGGTGGCATGTGAAACCCGCATGTGGAGCATTCGTTTGTGTGGGATGCTGACCAAGCTTCATTTCAGTCCTAGGCACTCAAAGGGCACTAAGCATAGAGTGTGAAAACTGAGTTTCCTTGAGAGCTGCTTGGAAGCCTGATGGTGTGTGAAGTTAGTGAGCCAAATGGAGTTGTTCTCCCACAAGAACTACTCGGCTGATCCTTCTTCAATATGCCCTTCACCAACATGCAGTGTTTCCTTGATTGAATTAGCTCTCACACCAATATTTGCGTCTAGAGCCTTTGCATTGAGGGCTATCTGAAAACGGCTGTGGCGCTGAAGTTGCCTGTGAATGTGGAGTTGGTGGCATGTGAAACCCGCATGTGGAGCATTCGTTTGTGTGGGATGCTCTACCAGGTTCATTCCTAGATAATGCACTCAAAGGGCACTAAGCATAGAGTGTGAAAACTGAGTTTCCTTGAGAGCTGCTTGGAAGCCTGATGGTGTGAAGTTAGTGAGCCAAATGGAGTTGTTCTCCCACAAGAACCACTCGGCTGATCCTTCTTCAATATGCCCTTCACCAACATGCAGTGTTTCCTTGATTGAATTAGCTCTCACACCAATATTTGCGTCTAGAGCCTTTGCATTGAGGGCTATCTGAAAACGGCTGTGGCGCTGAAGTTGCATGTGAATGTGGAGTTGGTGGCATGTGAAACCCGCATGTGGAGCATTCGTTTGTGTGGGATGCTCTACCAGGTTCATTCCTAGATAATGCACTCAAAGAGCACTAGGCTTAGAGTGTGAAAACTGAGTTTCCTTGAGAGCTGCTTGGAAGCCTGATGGTGTGTGAATTTAGTGAGCCAAATGGAGTTGTTCTCCCACAAGAACCACTCGGCTGATCCTTCTTCAATATGCCCTTCACCAACATGCAGTGTTTCCTTGATTGAATTAGCTCTCACACCAATATTTGCATCTAGAGCCTTTGCATTGAGGGCTATCTGAAAACGGCTGTGGCGCTGAAGTTGCCTGTGAATGTGGAGTTGGTGGCATGTGAAACCCGCATGTGGAGCATTCGTTTGTGTGGGATGCTCTTCCAGGTTCATTCCTAGATAATGCACTCAAAGGGCACTAAACATAGAGTGTGAAAACTGAATTTCCTTGAGAGCTGCTTGGAAGCCTGATGGTGTGTGAAGTTAGTGAGCCAAATGGAGTTGTTCTCCCACAAGAACCACTTGGCTGATCCTTCTTCAATATGCCCTTCACCAACATGCAGTGTTTCCTTGATTGAATTAGCTCTCACACCAATATTTGCGTCTAGAGCCTTTGCATTGAGGGCTATCTGAAAACGGCTGTGGCGCTGATGTTGCCTGTGAATGTGGAGTTGGTGGCATGTGAAACCCGCATGTGAAGCATTCGTTTGTGTGGGATGCTGACCAAGCTTCATTTCAGTCCTAGGCACTCAAAGGGCACTAAGCATAGAGTGTGAAAACTGAGTTTCCTTGAGAGCTGCTTGGAAGCCTGATGGTGTGTGAAGTTAGTTAGCCAAATGGAGTTGTTCTCCCGCAAGAACTACTCGGCTGATCCTTCTTCAATATGCCCTTCACCAACATGCAGTGTTTCCTTGATTGAATTAGCTCTCACACCAATATTTGCGTCTAGAGCCTTTGCATTGAGGGCTATCTGAAAACGGCTGTGGCGCTGAAGTTGCCTGTGAATGTGGAGTTGGTGGCATGTGAAACCCGCATGTGGAGCATTCGTTTGTGTGGGATGCTCTACCAGGTTCATTCCTAGATAATGCACTCAAAGGGCACTAAGCATAGAGTGTGAAAACTGAGTTTCCTTGAGAGCTGCTTGGAAGCCTGATGGTGTGTGAAGTTAGTGAGCCAAATGGAGTTGTTCTCCCACAAGAACCACTCGGCTGATCCTTCTTCAATATGCCCTTCACTAACATGCAGTGTTTCCTTGATTGAATTAGCTCTCACACCAATATTTGCGTCTAGAGCCTTTGCATTGAGGGCTATCTGAAAACGGCTGTGGCGCTGAAGTTGCCTGTGAATGTGGAGTTGGTGGCATGTGAAACCCGCATGTGGAGCATTCGTTTGTGTGGGATGCTCTACCAGGTTCATTCCTAGATAATGCACTCAAAGGGCACTAGGCTTAGAGTGTGAAAACTGAGTTTCCTTGAGAGCTACTTGGAAGCCTGATGGTGTGTGAATTTAGTGAGCCAAATGGAGTTGTTCTCCCACAAGAACCACTCGGCTGATCCTTCTTCAATATGCCCTTCACCAACATGCAGTGTTTCCTTGATTGAATTAGCTCTCACACCAATATTTGCGTCTAGAGCCTTTGCATTGAGGGCTATCTGAAAACGGCTGTGGCGCTGAAGTTGCCTGTGAATGTGGAGTTGGTGGCATGTGAAACCCGCATGTGGAGCATTCGTTTGTGTGGGATGCTCTACCAGGTTCATTCCTAGATAATGCACTCAAAGGGCACTAAGCATGGAGTGTGAAAACTGAATTTCCTTGAGAGCTGCTTGGAAGCCTGATGGTGTGTGAAGTTAGTGAGCCAAATAGAGTTGTTTTCCCACAAGAACCACTTCGCTGATCCTTCTTCAATATGCCCTTCACCAACATGCAGTGTTTCCTTGATTGAATTAGCTCTCACACCAATATTTGCGTCTAGAGCCTTTGCATTGAGGGCTATCTGAAAACGGCTGTGGCGCTGAAGTTGCCTGTGAATGTGGAGTTGGTGGCATGTGAAACCCGCATGTGGAGCATTCGTTTGTGTGGGATGCTGACCAAGCTTCGTTTCAGTCCTAGGCACTCAAAGGCACTAAGCATAGAGTGTGAAAACTGAGTTTCCTTGAGAGCTGCTTGGAAGCCTGATGGTGTGTGAAGTTAGTGAGCCAAATGGAGTTGTTCTCCCACAAGAACTACTCGGCTGATCCTTCTTCAATATGCCCTTCACCAACATGCAGTGTTTCCTTGATTGAATTAGCTCTCACACCAATATTTGCGTCTAGAGCCTTTGCATTGAGGGCTATCTGAAAACGGCTGTGGCGCTGAAGTTGCCTGTGAATGTGGAGTTGGTGGCATGTGAAACCCGCATGTGAAGCATTCGTTTGTGTGGGATGCTCTACCAGGTTCTTTCCTAGATAATGCACTCAAAGGGCACTAAGCATAGAGTGTGAAAACTGAGTTTCCTTGAGAGCTGCTTGGAAGCCTGATGGTGTGTGAAGTTAGTGAGCCAAATGGAGTTGTTCTCCCACAAGAACCACTCGGCTGATCCTTCTTCAATATGCCCTTCACCAACATGCAGTGTTTCCTTGATTGAATTAGCTCTCACACCAATATTTGCGTCTAGAGCCTTTGCATTGAGGGCTATCTGAAAACGGCTGTGGCGCTGAAGTTGCATGTGAATGTGGAGTTGGTGGCATGTGAAACCCGCATGTGGAGCATTCGTTTGTGTGGGATGCTCTACCAGGTTCATTCCTAGATAATGCACTCAAAGAACACTAGGCTTAGAGTGTGAAAACTGAGTTTCCTTGAGAGCTGCTTGGAAGCCTGATGGTGTGTGAATTTAGTGAGGCAAATGGAGTTGTTCTCCCACAAGAACCACTCGGCTGATCCTTCTTCAATATGCCCTTCACCAACATGCAGTGTTTCCTTGATTGAATTAGCTCTCACACCAATATTTGCATCTAGAGCCTTTGCATTGAGGGCTATCTGAAAACGGCTGTGGCGCTGAAGTTGCCTGTGAATGTGGAGTTGGTGGCATGTGAAACCCGCATGTGGAGCATTCGTTTGTGTGGGATGCTCTTCCAGGTTCATTCCTAGATAATGCACTCAAAGGGCACTAAACATAGAGTGTGAAAACTGAATTTCCTTGAGAGCTGCTTGGAAGCCTGATGGTGTGTGAAGTTAGTGAGCCAAATGGAGTTGTTCTCCCACAAGAACCACTTGGCTGATCCTTCTTCAATATGCCCTTCACCAACATGCAGTGTTTCCTTGATTGAATTAGCTCTCACACCAATATTTGCGTCTAGAGCCTTTGCATTGAGGGCTATCTGAAAACGGCTGTGGCGCTGATGTTGCCTGTGAATGTGGAGTTGGTGGCATGTGAAACCCGCATGTGAAGCATTCGTTTGTGTGGGATGCTGACCAAGCTTCATTTCAGTCCTAGGCACTCAAAGGGCACTAAGCATAGAGTGTGAAAACTGAGTTTCCTTGAGAGCTGCTTGGAAGCCTGATGGTGTGTGAAGTTAGTTAGCCAAATGGAGTTGTTCTCCCACAAGAACTACTCGGCTGATCCTTCTTCAATATGCCCTTCACCAACATGCAGTGTTTCCTTGATTGAATTAGCTCTCACACCAATATTTGCGTCTAGAGCCTTTGCATTGAGGGCTATCTGAAAACGGCTGTGGCGCTGAAGTTGCCTGTGAATGTGGAGTTGGTGGCATGTGAAACCCGCATGTGGAGCATTCGTTTGTGTGGGATGCTCTACCAGGTTCATTCCTAGATAATGCACTCAAAGGGCACTAAGCATAGAGTGTGAAAACTGAGTTTCCTTGAGAGCTGCTTGGAAGCCTGATGGTGTGTGAAGTTAGTGAGCCAAATGGAGTTGTTCTCCCACAAGAACCACTCGGCTGATCCTTCTTCAATATGCCCTTCACTAACATGCAGTGTTTCCTTGATTGAATTAGCTCTCACACCAATATTTGCGTCTAGAGCCTTTGCATTGAGGGCTATCTGAAAACGGCTGTGGCGCTGAAGTTGCCTGTGAATGTGGAGTTGGTGGCATGTGAAACCCGCATGTGGAGCATTCGTTTGTGTGGGATGCTCTACCAGGTTCATTCCTAGATAATGCACTCAAAGGGCACTAGGCTTAGAGTGTGAAAACTGAGTTTCCTTGAGAGCTGCTTGGAAGCCTGATGGTGTGTGAATTTAGTGAGCCAAATGGAGTTGTTCTCCCACAAGAACCACTCGGCTGATCCTTCTTCAATATGCCCTTCACCAACATGCAGTGTTTCCTTGATTGAATTAGCTCTCACACCAATATTTGCGTCTAGAGCCTTTGCATTGAGGGCTATCTGAAAACGGCTGTGGCGCTGAAGTTGCCTGTGAATGTGGAGTTGGTGGCATGTGAAACCCGCATGTGGAGCATTCGTTTGTGTGGGATGCTCTACCAGGTTCATTCCTAGATAATGCACTCAAAGGGCACTAAGCATGGAGTGTGAAAACTGAATTTCCTTGAGAGCTGCTTGGAAGCCTGATGGTGTGTGAAGTTAGTGAGCCAAATAGAGTTGTTTTCCCACAAGAACCACTTCGCTGATCCTTCTTCAATATGCCCTTCACCAACATGCAGTGTTTCCTTGATTGAATTAGCTCTCACACCAATATTTGCGTCTAGAGCCTTTGCATTGAGGGCTATCTGAAAACGGCTGTGGCGCTGAAGTTGCCTGTGAATGTGGAGTTGGTGGCATGTGAAACCCGCATGTGGAGCATTCGTTTGTGTGGGATGCTGACCAAGCTTCATTTCAGTCCTAGGCACTCAAAGGGCACTAAGCATAGAGTGTGAAAACTGAGTTTCCTTGAGAGCTGCTTGGAAGCCTGATGGTGTGTGAAGTTAGTGAGCCAAATGGAGTTGTTCTCCCACAAGAACTACTCGGCTGATCCTTCTTCAATATGCCCTTCACCAACATGCAGTGTTTCCTTGATTGAATTAGCTCTCACACCAATATTTGCGTCTAGAGCCTTTGCATTGAGGGCTATCTGAAAACGGCTGTGGCGCTGAAGTTGCCTGTGAATGTGGAGTTGGTGGCATGTGAAACCCGCATGTGGAGCATTCGTTTGTGTGGGATGCTCTACCAGGTTCATTCCTAGATAATGCACTCAAAGGGCACTAAGCATAGAGTGTGAAAACTGAGTTTCCTTGAGAGCTGCTTGGAAGCCTGATGGTGTGTGAAGTTAGTGAGCCAAATGGAGTTGTTCTCCCACAAGAACCACTCGGCTGATCCTTCTTCAATATGCCCTTCACCAACATGCAGTGTTTCCTTGATTGAATTAGCTCTCACACCAATATTTGCGTCTAGAGCCTTTGCATTGAGGGCTATCTGAAAACGGCTGTGGCGCTGAAGTTGCATGTGAATGTGGAGTTGGTGGCATGTGAAACCCGCATGTGGAGCATTCGTTTGTGTGGGATGCTCTACCAGGTTCATTCCTAGATAATGCACTCAAAGAGCACTAGGCTTAGAGTGTGAAAACTGAGTTTCCTTGAGAGCTGCTTGGAAGCCTGATGGTGTGTGAATTTAGTGAGGCAAATGGAGTTGTTCTCCCACAAGAACCACTCGGCTGATCCTTCTTCAATATGCCCTTCACCAACATGCAGTGTTTCCTTGATTGAATTAGCTCTCACACCAATATTTGCATCTAGAGCCTTTGCATTGAGGGCTATCTGAAAACGGCTGTGGCGCTGAAGTTGCCTGTGAATGTGGAGTTGGTGGCATGTGAAACCCGCATGTGGAGCATTCGTTTGTGTGGGATGCTCTTCCAGGTTCATTCCTAGATAATGCACTCAAAGGGCACTAAACATAGAGTGTGAAAACTGAATTTCCTTGAGAGCTGCTTGGAAGCCTGATGGTGTGTGAAGTTAGTGAGCCAAATGGAGTTGTTCTCCCACAAGAACCACTTGGCTGATCCTTCTTCAATATGCCCTTCACCAACATGCAGTGTTTCCTTGATTGAATTAGCTCTCACACCAATATTTGCGTCTAGAGCCTTTGCATTGAGGGCTATCTGAAAACGGCTGTGGCGCTGATGTTGCCTGTGAATGTGGAGTTGGTGGCATGTGAAACCCGCATGTGAAGCATTCGTTTGTGTGGGATGCTGACCAAGCTTCATTTCAGTCCTAGGCACTCAAAGGGCACTAAGCATAGAGTGTGAAAACTGAGTTTCCTTGAGAGCTGCTTGGAAGCCTGATGGTGTGTGAAGTTAGTTAGCCAAATGGAGTTGTTCTCCCGCAAGAACTACTCGGCTGATCCTTCTTCAATATGCCCTTCACCAACATGCAGTGTTTCCTTGATTGAATTAGCTCTCACACCAATATTTGCGTCTAGAGCCTTTGCATTGAGGGCTATCTGAAAACGGCTGTGGCGCTGAAGTTGCCTGTGAATGTGGAGTTGGTGGCATGTGAAACCCGCATGTGGAGCATTCGTTTGTGTGGGATGCTCTACCAGGTTCATTCCTAGATAATGCACTCAAAGGGCACTAAGCATAGAGTGTGAAAACTGAGTTTCCTTGAGAGCTGCTTGGAAGCCTGATGGTGTGTGAAGTTAGTGAGCCAAATGGAGTTGTTCTCCCACAAGAACCACTCGGCTCATCCTTCTTCAATATGCCCTTCACTAACATGCAGTGTTTCCTTGATTGAATTAGCTCTCACACCAATATTTGCGTCTAGAGCCTTTGCATTGAGGGCTATCTGAAAACGGCTGTGGCGCTGAAGTTGCCTGTGAATGTGGAGTTGGTGGCATGTGAAACCCGCATGTGGAGCATTCGTTTGTGTGGGATGCTCTACCAGGTTCATTCCTAGATAATGCACTCAAAGGGCACTAGGCTTAGAGTGTGAAAACTGAGTTTCCTTGAGAGCTGCTTGGAAGCCTGATGGTGTGTGAAGTTAGTGAGCCAAATGGAGTTGTTCTCCCACAAGAACCACTCGGCTGATCCTTCTTCAATATGCCCTTCACCAACATGCAGTGTTTCCTTGATTGAATTAGCTCTCACACCAATATTTGCGTCTAGAGCCTTTGCATTGAGGGCTATCTGAAAACGGCTGTGGCGCTGAAGTTGCCTGTGAATGTGGAGTTGGTGGCATGTGAAACCCGCATGTGGAGCATTCGTTTGTGTGGGATGCTCTACCAGGTTCATTCCTAGATAATGCACTCAAAGGGCACTAAGCATGGAGTGTGAAAACTGAATTTCCTTGAGAGCTGCTTGGAAGCCTGATGGTGTGTGAAGTTAGTGAGCCAAATAGAGTTGTTTTCCCACAAGAACCACTTCGCTGATCCTTCTTCAATATGCCCTTCACCAACATGCAGTGTTTCCTTGATTGAATTAGCTCTCACACCAATATTTGCGTCTAGAGCCTTTGCATTGAGGGCTATCTGAAAACGGCTGTGGCGCTGATGTTGCCTGTGAATGTGGAGTTGGTGGCATGTGAAACCCGCATGTGGAGCATTCGTTTGTGTGGGATGCTGACCAAGCTTCGTTTCAGTCCTAGGCACTCAAAGGGCACTAAGCATAGAGTGTGAAAACTGAGTTTCCTTGAGAGCTGCTTGGAAGCCTGATGGTGTGTGAAGTTAGTGAGCCAAATGGAGTTGTTCTCCCACAAGAACTACTCGGCTGATCCTTCTTCAATATGCCCTTCACCAACATGCAGTGTTTCCTTGATTGAATTAGCTCTCACACCAATATTTGCGTCTAGAGCCTTTGCATTGAGGGCTATCTGAAAACGGCTGTGGCGCTGAAGTTGCCTGTGAATGTGGAGTTGGTGGCATGTGAAACCCGCATGTGGAGCATTCGTTTGTGTGGGATGCTCTACCAGGTTCATTCCTAGATAATGCACTCAAAGGGCACTAAGCATAGAGTGTGAAAACTGAGTTTCCTTGAGAGCTGCTTGGAAGCCTGATGGTGTGTGAAGTTAGTGAGCCAAATGGAGTTGTTCTCCCACAAGAACCACTCGGCTGATCCTTCTTCAATATGCCCTTCACTAACATGCAGTGTTTCCTTGATTGAATTAGCTCTCACACCAATATTTGCGTCTAGAGCCTTTGCATTGAGGGCTATCTGAAAACGGCTGTGGCGCTGAAGTTGCCTGTGAATGTGGAGTTGGTGGCATGTGAAACCCGCATGTGGAGCATTCGTTTGTGTGGGATGCTCTACCAGGTTCATTCCTAGATAATGCACTCAAAGGGCACTAGGCTTAGAGTGTGAAAACTGAGTTTCCTTGAGAGCTGCTTGGAAGCCTGATGGTGTGTGAATTTAGTGAGCCAAATGGAGTTGTTCTCCCACAAGAACCACTCGGCTGATCCTTCTTCAATATGCCCTTCACCAACATGCAGTGTTTCCTTGATTGAATTAGCTCTCACACCAATATTTGCGTCTAGAGCCTTTGCATTGAGGGCTATCTGAAAACGGCTGTGGCGCTGAAGTTGCCTGTGAATGTGGAGTTGGTGGCATGTGAAACCTGCATGTGGAGTATTCGTTTGTGTGGGATGCTCTACCAGGTTCATTCCTAGATAATGCACTCAAAGGGCACTAAGCATAGAGTGTGAAAACTGAATTTCCTTGAGAGCTGCTTGGAAGCCTGATGGTGTGTGAAGTTAGTGAGCCAAATAGAGTTGTTTTCCCACAAGAACCACTTCGCTGATCCTTCTTCAATATGCCCTTCACCAACATGCAGTGTTTCCTTGATTGAATTAGCTCTCACACCAATATTTGCGTCTAGAGCCTTTGCATTGAGGGCTATCTGAAAACGGCTGTGGCGCTGATGTTGCCTGTGAATGTGGAGTTGGTGGCATGTGAAACCCGCATGTGGAGCATTCGTTTGTGTGGGATGCTGACCAAGCTTCGTTTCAGTCCTAGGCACTCAAAGGGCACTAAGCATAGAGTGTGAAAACTGAGTTTCCTTGAGAGCTGCTTGGAAGCCTGATGGTGTGTGAAGTTAGTGAGCCAAATGGAGTTGTTCTCCCACAAGAACTACTCGGCGGATCCTTCTTCAATATGCCCTTCACCAACATGCAGTGTTTCCTTGATTGAATTAGCTCTCACACCAATATTTGCGTCTAGAGCCTTTGCATTGAGGGCTATCTGAAAACGGCTGTGGCGCTGAAGTTGCCTGTGAATGTGGAGTTGGTGGCATGTGAAACCCGCATGTGGAGCATTCGTTTGTGTGGGATGCTCTACCAGGTTCATTCCTAGATAATGCACTCAAAGGGCACTAAGCATAGAGTGTGAAAACTGAGTTTCCTTGAGAGCTGCTTGGAAGCCTGATGGTGTGTGAAGTTAGTGAGCCAAATGGAGTTGTTCTCCCACAAGAACCACTCGGCTGATCCTTCTTCAATATGCCCTTCACTAACATGCAGTGTTTCCTTGATTGAATTAGCTCTCACACCAATATTTGCGTCTAGAGCCTTTGCATTGAGGGCTATCTGAAAACGGCTGTGGCGCTGAAGTTGCCTGTGAATGTGGAGTTGGTGGCATGTGAAACCCGCATGTGGAGCATTCGTTTGTGTGGGATGCTCTACCAGGTTCATTCCTAGATAATGCACTCAAAGGGCACTAGGCTTAGAGTGTGAAAACTGAGTTTCCTTGAGAGCTGCTTGGAAGCCTGATGGTGTGTGAATTTAGTGAGCCAAATGGAGTTGTTCTCCCACAAGAACCACTCGGCTGATCCTTCTTCAATATGCCCTTCACCAACATGCAGTGTTTCCTTGATTGAATTAGCTCTCACACCAATATTTGCGTCTAGAGCCTTTGCATTGAGGGCTATCTGAAAACGGCTGTGGCGCTGAAGTTGCCTGTGAATGTGGAGTTGGTGGCATGTGAAACCCGCATGTGGAGCATTCGTTTGTGTGGGATGCTCTACCAGGTTCATTCCTAGATAATGCACTCAAAGGGCACTAAGCATAGAGTGTGAAAACTGAATTTCCTTGAGAGCTGCTTGGAAGCCTGATGGTGTGTGAAGTTAGTGAGCCAAATAGAGTTGTTTTCCCACAAGAACCACTTCGCTGATCCTTCTTCAATATGCCCTTCACCAACATGCAGTGTTTCCTTGATTGAATTAGCTCTCACACCAATATTTGCGTCTAGAGCCTTTGCATTGAGGGCTATCTGAAAACGGCTGTGGCGCTGATGTTGCCTGTGAATGTGGAGTTGGTGGCATGTGAAACCCGCATGTGGAGCATTCGTTTGTGTGGGATGCTGACCAAGCTTCATTTCAGTCCTAGGCACTCAAAGGGCACTAAGCATAGAGTGTGAAAACTGAGTTTCCTTGAGAGCTGCTTGGAAGCCTGATGGTGTGTGAAGTTAGTGAGCCAAATGGAGTTGTTCTCCCACAAGAACTACTCGGCTGATCCTTCTTCAATATGCCCTTCACCAACATGCAGTGTTTCCTTGATTGAATTAGCTCTCACACCAATATTTGCGTCTAGAGCCTTTGCATTGAGGGCTATCTGAAAACGGCTGTGGCGCTGAAGTTGCCTGTGAATGTGGAGTTGGTGGCATGTGAAACCCGCATGTGGAGCATTCGTTTGTGTGGGATGCTCTACCAGGTTCATTCCTAGATAATGCACTCAAAGGGCACTAAGCATAGAGTGTGAAAACTGAGTTTCCTTGAGAGCTGCTTGGAAGCCTGATGGTGTGTGAAGTTAGTGAGCCAAATGGAGTTGTTCTCCCACAAGAACCACTCGGCTGATCCTTCTTCAATATGCCCTTCACCAACATGCAGTGTTTCCTTGATTGAATTAGCTCTCACACCAATATTTGCATCTAGAGCCTTTGCATTTGAGGGCTATCTGAGAACGGCTGTGGCGCTGAAGTTGCCTGTGAATGTGGAGTTGGTGGCATGTGAAACCCGCATCTGGAGCATTGGTTTGTGTGGGATGCTCTACCAGGTTCATTCCTAGATAATGCACTCAAAGGGCACTAAGCATAGAGTGTGAAAACTGAGTTTCCTTGAGAGCTGCTTGGAAGCCTGATGGTGTGTGAAGTTAGTGAGCCAAATGGAGTTGTTCTCCCACAAGAACCACTTGGCTGATCCTTCTTCAATATGCCCTTCACCAACATGCAGTGTTTCCTTGATTGAATTAGCTCTCACACCAATATTTGCGTCTAGAGCCTTTGCATTGAGGGCTATCTGAAAACGGCTGTGGCGCTGATGTTGCCTGTGAATGTGGAGTTGGTGGCATGTGAAACCCGCATGTGAAGCATTCATTTGTGTGGGATGCTGACCAAGCTTCATTTCAGTCCTAGGCACTCAAAGGGCACTAAGCATAGAGTGTGAAAACTGAGTTTCCTTGAGAGCTGCTTGGAAGCCTGATGGTGTGTGAAGTTAGTGAGCCAAATGGAGTTGTTCTCCCACAAGAACTACTCGGCTGATACTTCTTCAATATGCCCTTCACCAACATGCAGTGTTTCCTTGATTGAATTAGCTCTCACACCAATATTTGCGTCTAGAGCCTTTGCATTGAGGGCTATCTGAAAACGGCTGTGGCGCTGAAGTTGCCTGTGAATGTGGAGTTGGTGGCATGTGAAACCCGCATGTGGAGCATTCGTTTGTGTGGGATGCTCAACCAGGTTCATTCCTAGATAATGCACTCAAAGGGCACTAAGCATAGAGTGTGAAAACTGAGTTTCCTTGAGAGCTGCTTGGAAGCCTGATGGTGTGTGAAATTAGTGAGCCAAATGGAGTTGTTCTCCCACAAGAACCACTCGGCTGATCCTTCTTCAATATGCCCTTCACCAACATGCAGTGTTTCCA
>NW_026701153.1:0-55378 GCF_030435755.1 Ochotona princeps | reverse complement strand
GCACTAAGCATAGAGTGTGAAAACTGAGTTTCACTTGAGAGCTGCTTGGAAGCCTGATGGTGTGTGAAGTTAGTGAGCCAAATGGAGTTGATCTCCCACAAGAACCACTAGGCTGATCCTTCTTCAATATGCCCTTCACCAACATGCAGTGTTTCCTTGATTGAATTAGCTCTCACACCAATATTTGCGTCTAGAGCCTTTGCATTGAGGGCTATCTGAAAACGGCTGTGGCGCTGAAGTTGCCTGTGAATGTGGAGTTGGTGGCATGTGAAACCCGCATGTGGAGAATCCGTTTGTGTGGGATGCTCTACCAGGTTCATTCCTAGATAATGCACTCAAAGGGCACTAAGCATAGAGTGTGAAAACTGAGTTTCCTTGAGAGCTGCTTGGAAGCCTGATGGTGTGTGACGTTAGTGAGCCAAATGGAGTTGTTCTCCACAAGAACCACTCGGTTGATCCTTCTTCAATATGCCCTTCACCAACATGCAATGTTTCCTTGATTGAATTAGCTCTCACACCAATTTTTGTGTCTAGAGCCTTTGCATTGAGGGCTATCTGAAAACGGCTGTGGCGCTGAAGTTGCCTGTGCATGTGGAGTTGGTGGCATGTGAAACCGGCATGTGGAGCATTCGTTTGTGTGGGATGCTCACCAAGCTTCATTTCAGTCCTAGGCACTCAAAGGGCACTAAGCATAGAGTGTGAAAACTGAGTTTCCTTGAGAGCTGCTTGGAAGCCTGATGGTGTGTGTAGTTAGTGAGCCAAAGCGAGTTGTTCTCCCACAAGAACCACTCGGCTGATCCTTCTTCAATGTGCCCTTCACCAACATGCAGTGTTTCCTTGATTGAATTAGCTCTCACACCAATATTTGCGTCTAGAGCCTTTGCATTGAGGGCTATCTGAAAACGGCTGTGGCGCTGAAGTTGCCTGTGCATGTGGAGTTGGTGGCATGTGAAACCCGCATGTGGAGCATTCGTTTGTGTGGGATGCTCACCAAGCTTCATTTCAGTCCTAGGCACTCAAAGGGCACTAAGCATAGAGTGTGAAAACTGAGTTTCCTTGAGAGCTGCTTGGAAGCCTGAATGGTGTGTGTAGTTAGTGAGCCAAAGCGAGTTGTTCTCCCACAAGAACCACTCGGCTGATCCTTCTTCAATGTGCCCTTCACCAACATGCAGTGTTTCCTTGATTGAATTAGCTCTCACACCAATATTTGCGTCTAGAGCCTTTGCATTGAGGGCTATCTGAAAACGGCTGTGGCGCTGAAGTTGCCTGTGAATGTGGAGTTGTTGGCATGTGAAACCCGCATGTGGAGCATCCGTTTGTGTGGGATGCTCTACCAGGTTCATTCCTAGATAATGCACTCAAAGGGCACTAAGCATAGAGTGTGAAAACTGAGTTTCCTTGAGAGCTGCTTGGAAGCCTGATGGTGTGTGAAGTTAGTGAGCCAAATGGAGTTGTTCTCCCACAAGAACCACTCGGCTGATCCTTCTTCAATATGCCCTTCTCACCACATGCAGTGTTTCCTTGATTGAATTAGCTCTCACACCAATATTTGCGTCTAGAGCCTTTGCATTGAGGGCTATCTGAAAACGGCTGTGGCGCTGAAGTTGCCTGCTGAATGTGGAGTTGTTGGCATGTGAAACCGGCATGTGGAGCATTCGTTTGTGTGGGATGCTCACCAAGCTTCATTTCAGTCCTAGGCACTCAAAGGGCACTAAGCATAGAGTGTGAAAACTGAGTTTCCTTGAGAGCTGCTTGGAAGCCTGATGGTGTGTGAAGTTAGTGAGCCAAAGCGAGTTGTTCTCCCACAAGAACCACTCGGTTGATCCTTCTTCAATATGCCCTTCACCAACATGCAATGTTTCCTTGATTGAATTAGCTCTCACACCAATTTTTCTGTCTAGAGCCTTTGCATTGAGGGCTATCTGAAAACGGCTGTGGCGCTGAAGTTGCCTGTGCATGTGGAGTTGGTGGCATGTGAAACCGGCATGTGGAGCATTCGTTTGTGTGGGATGCTCACCAAGCTTCATTTCAGTCCTAGGCACTCAAAGGGCACTAAGCATAGAGTGTGAAAACTGAGTTTCCTTGAGAGCTGCTTGGAAGCCTGATGGTGTGTGTAGTTAGTGAGCCAAAGCGAGTTGTTCTCCCACAAGAACCACTCGGCTGATCCTTCTTCAATGTGCCCTTCACCAACATGCAGTGTTTCCTTGATTGAATTAGCTCTCACACCAATATTTGCGTCTAGAGCCTTTGCATTGAGGGCTATCTGAAACGGCTGTGGCGCTGAAGTTGCCTGTGCATGTGGAGTTGGTGGCATGTGACACCCGCAGTGGAGCATTCGTTTGTGTGGGATGCTCACCAAGCTTCATTTCAGTCCTAGGCACTCAAAGGGCACTAAGCATAGAGTGTGAAAACTGAGTTTCCTTGAGAGCTGCTTGGAAGCCTGATGGTGTGTGTAGTTAGTGAGCCAAAGCGAGTTGTTCTCCCACAAGAACCACTCGGCTGATCCTTCTTCAATGTGCCCTTCACCAACATGCAGTGTTTCCTTGATTGAATTAGCTCTCACACCAATATTTGCGTCTAGAGCCTTTGCATTGAGGGCTATCTGAAAACGGCTGTGGCGCTGAAGTTGCCTGTGAATGTGGAGTTGTTGGCATGTGAAACCCGCATGTGGAGCATCCGTTTGTGTGGGATGCTCTACCAGGTTCATTCCTAGATAATGCACTCAAAGGGCACTAAGCATAGAGTGTGAAAACTGAGTTTCCTTGAGAGCTGCTTGGAAGCCTGATGGTGTGTGAAGTTAGTGAGCCAAATGGAGTTGTTCTCCCACAAGAACCACTCGGCTGATCCTTCTTCAATGTGCCCTTCACCAACATGCAGTGTTTCCTTGATTGAATTAGCTCTCACACCAATATTTGCGTCTAGAGCCTTTGCATTGAGGGCTATCTGAAAACGCTGTGGCGCTGAAGTTGCCTGTGAATGTGGAGTTGTTGGCATGTGAAACCGGCATGTGGAGCATTCGTTTGTGTGGATGCTCACCAAGCTTCATTTCAGTCCTAGGCACTCAAAGGGCACTAAGCATAGAGTGTGAAAACTGAGTTTCCTTGAGAGCTGCTTGGAAGCCTGATGGTGTGTGAAGTTAGTGAGCCAAAGCGAGTTGTTCTCCCACAAGAACCACTCGGTTGATCCTTCTTCAATATGCCCTTCACCAACATGCAATGTTTCCTTGATTGAATTAGCTCTCACACCAATTTTTCTGTCTAGAGCCTTTGCATTGAGGGCTATCTGAAAACGGCTGTGGCGCTGAAGTTGCCTGTGCATGTGGAGTTGGTGGCATGTGAACCGGCATGTGGAGCATTCGTTTGTGTGGGATGCTCACCAAGCTTCATTTCAGTCCTAGGCACTCAAGGGCACTAAGCATAGCATAGAGTGTGAAAACTGAGTTTCCTTGAGAGCTGCTTGGAAGCCTGATGGTGTGTGTAGTTAGTGAGCCAAAGCGAGTTGTTCTCCCACAAGAACCACTCGGCTGATCCTTCTTCAATGTGCCCTTCACCAACATGCAGTGTTTCCTTGATTGAATTAGCTCTCACACCAATATTTGCGTCTAGAGCCTTTGCATTGAGGGCTATCTGAAAACGGCTGTGGCGCTGAAGTTGCCTGTGCATGTGGAGTTGGTGGCATGTGAAACCCGCATGTGGAGCATTCGTTTGTGTGGGATGCTCACCAAGCTTCATTTCAGTCCTAGGCACTCAAAGGGCACTAAGCATAGAGTGTGAAAACTGAGTTTCTTGAGAGCTGCTTGGAAGCCTGATGGTGTGTGTAGTTAGTGAGTCCAAAGCGAGTTGTTCTCCCACAAGAACCACTCGGCTGATCCTTCTTCAATGTGCCCTTCACCAACATGCAGTGTTTCCTTGATTGAATTAGCTCTCACACCAATATTTGCGTCTAGAGCCTTTGCATTGAGGGCTATCTGAAAACGGCTGTGGCGCTGAAGTTGCCTGTGAATGTGGAGTTGTTGGCATGTGAAACCCGCATGTGGAGCATCCGTTTGTGTGGGATGCTCTACCAGGTTCATTCCTAGATAATGCACTCAAAGGGCACTAAGCATAGAGTGTGAAAACTGAGTTTCCTTGAGAGCTGCTTGGAAGCCTGATGGTGTGTGAAGTTAGTGAGCCAAATGGAGTTGTTCTCCCACAAGAACCACTCGGCTGATCCTTCTTCAATATGCCCTTCACCAACATGCAGTGTTTCCTTGATTGAATTAGCTCTCACCACCAATATTTGCGTCTAGAGCCTTTGCATTGAGGGCTATCTGAAAACGGCTGTGGCGCTGAAGTTGCCTGTGAATGTGGAGTTGTTGGCATGTGAAACCGGCATGTGGAGCATTCGTTTGTGTGGGCATGCTCACCAAGCTTCATTTCAGTCCTAGGCACTCAAAGGGCACTAAGCATAGAGTGTGAAAACTGAGTTTCCTTGAGAGCTGCTTGGAAGCCTGATGGTGTGTGAAGTTAGTGAGACCAAAGCGAGTTGTTCTCCCACAAGAACCACTCGGTTGATCCTTCTTCAATATGCCCTTCACCAACATGCAATGTTTCCTTGATTGAATTAGCTCTCACACCAATATTTGCGTCTAGAGCCCTTTGCATTGAGGGCTATCTGAAAACGGCTGTGGCGCTGAAGTTGCCTGTGCATGTGGAGTTGGTGGCATGTGAAACCCGCATGTGGAGCATTCGTTTGTGTGGGATGCTCACCAAGCTTCATTTCAGTCCTAGGCACTCAAAGGGCACTAAGCATAGAGTGTGAAAACTGAGTTTCCTTGAGAGCTGCTTGGAAGCCTGATGGTGTGTGAAGTTAGTGAGCCAAAGCGAGTTGTTCTCCCGCAAGAACCACTCGGCTGATCCTTCTTCAATATGCCCTTCACCAACATGCAGTGTTTCCTTGATTGAATTAGCTCTCACACCAATATTTGCGTCTAGAGCCTTTGCATTGAGGGCTATCTGAAAACGGCTGTGGCGCTGAAGTTGCCTGTGCATGTGGAGTTGGTGGCATGTGAAACCCGCATGTGGAGCATTCGTTGGTGTGGGATGATCTACAAGGTTCATTCCTAGATAATGCACTCAAAGGGCACTAAGCATAGAGTGTGAAAACTGAGTTCGCTTGAGAGCTGCTTGGAAGCCTGATGGTGTGTGAAGTTAGTGAGCCAAATGGAGTTGTTCTCCCACAAGAACCACTCGGTTGATCCTTCTTCAATATGCCCTTCACCAACATGCAATGTTTCCTGATTGAATTAGCTCTCACACCAATTTTTGTGTCTAGAGCCTTTGCATTGAGGGCTATCTGAAAACGGCTGTGGCGCTGAAGTTGCCTGTGCCATGTGGAGTTGGTGGCATGTGAAACCCGCATGTGGAGCATTCGTTTGTGTGGGATGCTCACCAAGCTTCATTTCAGTCCTAGGCACTCAAAGGGCACTAAGCATAGAGTGTGAAAACTGAGTTTCCTTGAGAGCTGCTTGGAAGCCTGATGGTGTGTGTAGTTAGTGAGCCAAATGGAGTTGTTCTCCCACAAGAACCACTCGGCTGATCCTTCTTCAATGTGCCCTTCACCAACATGCAGTGTTTCCTTGATTGAATTAGCTCTCACACCAATATTTGTGTCTAGAGCCTTGCATTGAGGGCTATCTGAAAACGGCTGTGGCGCTGAAGTTGCCTGTGCATGTGGAGTTGGTGGCATGTGAAACCCGCATGTGGAGCATTCGTTGGTCGTGGGATGCTCACCAAGCTTCATTTCAGTCATAGGCACTCAAAGGGCACTAAGCATAGAGTGTGAAAACTGAGTTTCCTTGAGAGCTGCTTGGAAGCCTGATGGTGTGTGAAGTTAGTGAGCCAAATGGAATTGATCTCCACAAGAACCACTCGGCTGATCCTTCTTCAATATGCCCTTCACCAACATGCAGTGTTGCCTTGATTGAATTAGCTCTCACACCAATATTTGCGTCTAGAGCCTTTGCATTGAGGGCTATCTGAAAACGGCTGTGGCGCTGAAGTTGCCTGTGAATGTGGAGTTGGTGGCATGTGAAACCGCATGTGGAGCATCCGTTTGTGTGGGATGCTCTACCAGTTCATTCCTAGATAATGCACTCAAAGGGCACTAAGCATAGAGTGTGAAAACTGAGTTTCCTTGAGAGCTGCTTGGAAGCCTGATGGTGTGTGAAGTTAGTGAGCCAAATGGAGTTGTTCTCCCACAAGAACCACTCGGCTGATCCTTCTTCAATATGCCCTTCACTAACATGCAGTGTTTCCTTGATTGAAATTAGCTCTCACCACCAATATTTGCGTCTAGAGCCTTTGCATTGAGGGCTATCTGAAAACGGCTGTGGCGCTGAAGTTGCCTGTGAATGTGGAGTTGTTGGCATGTGAAACCGGCATGTGGAGCATTCGTTTGTGTGGGATGCTCACCAAGCTTCATTTCAGTCATAGGCACTCAAAGGGCACTAAGCATAGAGTGTGAAAACTGAGTTTCCTTGAGAGCTGCTTGGAAGCCTGATGGTGTGTGACGTTAGTGAGCCAAATGGAGTTGTTCTCCCACAAGAACCACTCGGCTGATCCTTCTTCAATATGCCTTCACCAACATGCAATGTTTCCTTGATTGAATTAGCTCTCACACCAATATTTGCGTCTAGAGCCTTTGCATTGAGGGCTATCTGAAAACGGCTGTGGCACTGAAGTTGCTTGTGAATGTGGAGTTGGTGGCATGTGAAACCCGCATGTGGAGCATTCGTTTGTGTGGGATGATCTACAAGGTTCATTCCTAGATAATGCACTCAAAGGGCACTAAGCATAGAGTGTGAAAACTGAGTTTCCTTGAGAGCTGCTTGGAAGCCTGATGGTGTGTGAAGTTAGTGAGCCAAATGGAGTTGTTCTCCCACAAGAACCACTCGGCTGATTCTTCTTCAATATGCCCTTCACCAACATGCAGTGTTTCCTTGATTGAATTAGCTCCCACCACCAATATTTTTGTCTAGAGCCTTTGCATTGAGGGCTATCTGAAAACGGCTGTGGCGCTGAAGTTGCCTGTGAATGTGGAGATGTTGGCATGTGAAACCCGCATGTGGAGCATTCGTTTGTGTGGGATGCTCACCAAGCTTCATTCAGTCCTAGGCACTCAAAGGGCACTAAGCATAGAGTGTGAAAACTGAGTTTCCTGAGAGCTGCTTGGAAGCCTGATGCTGTGTGAAGTTAGTGAGCCAAAGCGAGTTGTTCTCCCACAAGAACCACTCGGCTGATCCTTCTTCAATATGCCCTTCACCACATGCAATGTTTCCTTGATTGAATTAGCTCTCACACCAATATTTGCATCTAGAGCCTTTGCATTGAGGGCTATCTGAAAACGGCAGTGGCGCTGAAGTTGCCTGTGCATGTGGAGTTGGTGGCATGTGAAACCCGCATGTGGAGCATTCGTTTGTGTGGGATGCTCACCAAGCTTCATTTCAGTCCTAGGCACTCAAAGGGCACTAAGCATAGAGTGTGAAAACTGAGTTTCTTGAGAGCTGCTTGGAAGCCTGATGGTGTGTGAAGTTAGTGAGCCAAATGGAGTTGTTCTCCCACAAGAGCCACTCGGCTGATCCTTCTTCAATATGCCCTTCACCAACATGCAGTGTTTCCTTGATTGAATTAGCTCTCACAACAATATTTGCGTCTAGAGCCTTTGCATTGAGGGCTATCTGAAAACGGCTGTGGCGCTGTAGTTGCCTGTGAATGTGGAGTTGTTGGCATGTGAAACCCGCATGTGGAGCATTCGTTTGTGTGGGATGCTCACCAAGCTTCATTTCAGTCCTAGGCACTCAAAGGGCACTAAGCATAGAGTGTGAAAAACTGAGTTTCCTTGAGAGCTGCTTCGAAGCCTGATGGTGTGTGACGTTAGTGAGCCAAATGGAGTTGTTCTCCCACAAGAACCACTCGGTTGATCCTTCTTCAATATGCCCTTCACCAACATGCAGTGTTTCCTTGATTGAATTAGCTCTCACACCAATATTTGAGTCTAGAGCCTTTGCATTGAGGGCTATCTGAAAACGGCTGTGGCGCTGAAGTTGCCTGTGAATGTGGAGTGGTGGCATGTGAAACCCGCATGTGGAGCATTCGTTTGTGTGGGATGCTCACCAAGCTTCATTTCAGTCCTAGGCACTCAAAGGGCACTAAGCATAGAGTGTGAAAACTGAGTTTCCTTGAGAGCTGCTTGGAAGCCTGATGGTGTGTGAAGTTAGTGAGCCAAAGCGAGTTGCTTCTCCCACAAGAACCACTCGGCTGATCCTTCTTCAATGTGCCCTTCACCAACATGCAGTGTTTCCTTGATTGAATTAGCTCTCACACCAATATTTGCGTCTAGAGCCTTTGCATTGAGGGCTATCTGAAAACGGCTGTGGCGCTGAAGTTGCCTGTGAATGTGGAGTTGGTGGCATGTGAAACCCGCATGTGGAGCATTCGTTGGTGTGGGATGCTCACCAAGCTTCATTTCAGTCCTAGGCACTCAAAGGGCACTAAGCATAGAGTGTGAAAACTGAGTTTCCTTGAGAGCTGCTTGGAAGCCTGATGGTGTGTGAAGTTAGTGAGCCAAATGGAGTTGATATCCACAAGAACCACTAGGCTGATCCCTTCTTCAATATGCCCTTCACCAACATGCAGTGTTTCCTTGATTGAATTAGCTCTCACACCAATATTTGCGTCTAGAGCCTTTGCATTGAGGGCTATCTGAAAACGGCTGTGGCGCTGAAGTTGCCTGTGAATGTGGAGTTGGTGGCATGTGAAACCCGCATGTGGAGAATCCGTTTGTGTGGGATGCTCTACCAGGTTCATTCCTAGATAATGCACTCAAAGGGCACTAAGCATAGAGTGTGAAAACTGAGTTTCCTTGAGAGCTGCTTGGAAGCCTGATGGTGTGTGACGTTAGTGAGCCAAATGGAGTTGTTCTCCCACAAGAACCACTCGGTTGATCCTTCTTCAATATGCCCTTCACCAACATGCAATGTTTCCTTGATTGAATTAGCTCTCACACCAATTTTTGTGTCTAGAGCCTTTGCATTGAGGGCTATCTGAAAACGGCTGTGGCGCTGAAGTTGCCTGTGCATGTGGAGTTGGTGGCATGTGAAACCGGCATGTGGAGCATTCGTTTGTGTGGGATGCTCACCAAGCTTCATTTCAGTCCTAGGCACTCAAAGGGCACTAAGCATAGAGTGTGAAAACTGAGTTTCCTTGAGAGCTGCTTGGAAGCCTGATGGTGTGTGTAGTTAGTGAGCCAAAGCGAGTTGTTCTCCCACAAGAACCACTCGGCTGATCCTTCTTCAATGTGCCCTTCACCAACATGCAGTGTTTCCTTGATTGAATTAGCTCTCACACCAATATTTGCGTCTAGAGCCTTTGCATTGAGGGCTATCTGAAAACGGCTGTGGCGCTGAAGTTGCCTGTGCATGTGGAGTTGGTGGCACTGTGAAACCCGCATGTGGAGCATTCGTTTGTGTGGGATGCTCACCAAGCTTCATTTCAGTCCTAGGCACTCAAAGGGCACTAAGCATAGAGTGTGAAAACTGAGTTTCCTTGAGAGCTGCTTGGAAGCCTGATGGTGTGTGTAGTTAGTGAGCCAAAGCGAGTTGTTCTCCCACAAGAACCACTCGGCTGATCCTTCTTCAATGTGCCCTTCACCAACATGCAGTGTTTCCTTGATGAATTAGCTCTCACACCAATATTTGCGTCTAGAGCCTTTGCATTGAGGGCTATCTGAAAACGGCTGTGGCGCTGAAGTTGCCTCGTGCATGTGGAGTTGGTGGCATGTGAAACCCGCATGTGGAGCATTCGTTTGTGTGGGATGCTCACCAAGCTTCATTTCAGTCCTAGGCACTCAAAGGGCACTAAGCATAGAGTGTGAAAACTGAGTTTCCTTGAGAGCTGCTTGGAAGCCTGATGGTGTGTTTAGTTAGTGAGCCAAAGCGAGTTGTTCTCCCACAAGAACCACTCGGCTGATCCTTCTTCAATGTGCCCTTCACCAACATGCAGTGTTTCCTTGATTGAATTAGCTCTCACACCAATATTTGCGTCTAGAGCCTTTGCATTGAGGGCTATCTGAAAACGGCTGTGGCGCTGAAGTTGCCTGTGAATGTGGAGTTGTTGGCATGTGAAACCCGCATGTGGAGCATCCGTTTGTGTGGGATGCTCTACCAGGTTCATTCCTAGATAATGCACTCAAAGGGCACTAAGCATAGAGTGTGAAAACTGAGTTTCCTTGAGAGCTGCTTGGAAGCCTGATGGTGTGTGAAGTTAGTGAGCCAAATGGAGTTGTTCTCCCACAAGAACCACTCGGCTGATCCTTCTTCAATATGCCCTTCACCAACATGCAGTGTTTCCTTGATTGAATTAGCTCTCACCACCAATATTTGCGTCTAGAGCCTTTGCATTGAGGGCTATCTGAAAACGGCTGTGGCGCTGAAGTTGCCTGTGAATGTGGAGTTGTTGGCATGTGAAACCGGCATGTGGAGCATTCGTTTGTGTGGGATACTCACCAAGCTTCATTTCAGTCCTAGGCACTCAAAGGGCACTAAGCATAGAGTGTGAAAACTGAGTTTCCTTGAGAGCTGCTTGGAAGCCTGATGGTGTGTGAAGTTAGTGAGCCAAAGCGAGTTGTTCTCCCACAAGAACCACTCGGTTGATCCTTCTTCAATATGCCCTTCACCAACATGCAATGTTTCCTTGATTGAATTAGCTCTCACACCAATATTTGCGTCTAGAGCCTTTGCATTGAGGGCTATCTGAAAACGGCTGTGGCGCTGAAGTTGCCTGTGCATGTGGAGTTGGTGGCATGTGAAACCCGCATGTGGAGCATTCGTTTGTGTGGGATGCTCACCAAGCTTCATTTCAGTCCTAGGCACTCAAAGGGGACTAAGCATAGAGTGTGAAAACTGAGTTTCCTTGAGAGCTGCTTGGAAGCCTGATGGTGTGTGAAGTTAGTGAGCCAAAGCGAGTTGTTCTCCCGCAAGAACCACTCGGCTGATCCTTCTTCAATATGCCCTTCACCAACATGCAGTGTTTCCTTGATTGAATTAGCTCTCACACCAATATTTGCGTCTAGAGCCTTTGCATTGAGGGCTATCTGAAAACGGCTGTGGCGCTGAAGTTGCCTGTGCATGTGGAGTTGGTGGCATGTGAAACCCGCATGTGGAGCATTCGTTTGTGTGGGATGATCTACAAGGTTCATTCCTAGATAATGCACTCAAAGGGCACTAAGCATAGAGTGTGAAAACTGAGTTCCCTTGAGAGCTGCTTGGAAGCCTGATGGTGTGTGACGTTAGTGAGCCAAATGGAGTTGTTCTCCCACAAGAACCACTCGGTTGATCCTTCTTCAATATGCCCTTCACCAACATGCAATGTTTCCTTGATTGAATTAGCTCTCACACCAATTTTTGTGTCTAGAGCCTTTGCATTGAGGGCTATCTGAAAACGGCTGTGGCGCTGAAGTTGCCTGTGCATGTGGAGTTGGTGGCATGTGAAACCCGCATGTGGAGCATTCGTTTGTGTGGGATGCTCACCAAGCTTCATTTCAGTCCTAGGCACTCAAAGGGCACTAAGCATAGAGTGTGAAAACTGAGTTTCCTTGAGAGCTGCTTGGAAGCCTGATGGTGTGTGTAGTTAGTGAGCCAAAGCGAGTTGTTCTCCCACAAGAACCACTCGGCTGATCCTTCTTCAATGTGCCCTTCACCAACATGCAGTGTTTCCTTGATTGAATTAGCTCTCACACCAATATTTGTGTCTAGAGCCTTTGCATTGAGGGCTATCTGAAAACGGCTGTGGCGCTGAAGTTGCCTGTGCATGTGGAGTTGGTGGCATGTGAAACCCGCATGTGGAGCATTCGTTGGTGTGGGATGCTCACCAAGCTTCATTTCAGTCCTAGGCACTCAAAGGGCACTAAGCATAGAGTGTGAAAACTGAGTTTCCTTGAGAGCTGCTTGGAAGCCTGATGGTGTGTGAAGTTAGTGAGCCAAATGGAGTTGATCTCCCACAAGAACCACTCGGCTGATCCTTCTTCAATATGCCCTTCACCAACATGCAGTGTTGCCTTGATTGAATTAGCTCTCACACCAATATTTGCGTCTAGAGCCTTTGCATTGAGGGCTATCTGAAAACGGCTGTGGCGCTGAAGTTGCCTGTGAATGTGGAGTTGTTGGCATGTGAAACCCGCATGTGGAGCATCCGTTTGTGTGGGATGCTCTACCAGGTTCATTCCTAGATAATGCACTCAAAGGGCACTAAGCATAGAGTGTGAAAACTGAGTTTCCTTGAGAGCTGCTTGGAAGCCTGATGGTGTGTGACGTTAGTGAGCCAAATGGAGTTGTTCTCCCACAAGAACCACTCCGTTGATCCTTCTTCAATATGCCCTTCACCAACATGCAATGTTTCCTTGATTGAATTAGCTCTCACACCAATATTTGCGTCTAGAGCCTTTGCATTGAGGGCTATCTGAAAACGGCTGTGGCGCTGAAGTTGCCTGTGCATGTGGAGTTGGTTGCATGTGAAACCCGCATGTGGAGCATTCGTTTGTGTGGGATGCTCACCAAGCTTCATTTCAGTCCTAGGCACTCAAAGGGCACTAAGCATAGAGTGTGAAAACTGAGTTTCCTTGAGAGCTGCTTGGAAGCCTGATGGTATGTGAAGTTAGTGAGCCAAAGCGAGTTGTTCTCCCACAAGAACCACTCGGCTGATCCTTCTTCAATATGCCCTTCACCAACATGCAGTGTTTCCTTGATTGAATTAGCTCTCACACCAATATTTGCGTCTAGAGCCTTTGCATTGAGGGCTATCTGAAAACGGCTGTGGCGCTGAAGTTGCCTGTGCATGTGGAGTTGGTGGCATGTGAAACCCGCATGTGGAGCATTCGTTTGTGTGGGATGCTCACCAAGCTTCATTTCAGTCCGAGGCACTCAAAGGGCACTAAGCATAGAGTGTGAAAACTGAGTTTCCTTGAGAGCTGCTTGGAAGCCTGATGGTGTGTGACGTTAGTGAGCCAAATGGAGTTGTTCTCCCACAAAAACCACTCGGTTGATCCTTCTTCAATATGCACTTCATCAACATGCAATGTTTCCTTGATTGAATTAGCTCTCACACCAATATTTGCGTCTAGAGCCTTTGCATTGAGGGCTATCTGAAAACGGCTGTGGCGCTGAAGTTGCCTGTGCATGTGGAGTTGGTGGCATGTGAAACGCGCATGTGGAGCATTCGTTTGTGTGGGATGCTCACCAAGCTTCATTTCAGTCCTAGGCACTCAAAGGGCACTAAGCATAGAGTGTGAAAACTGAGTTTCCTTGAGAGCTGCTTGGAAGCCTGATGGTGTGTGAAGTTAGTGAGCCAAAGCGAGTTGTTCTCCCACAAGAACCACTCGGCTGATCCTTCTTCAATATGCCCTTCACCAACATGCAGTGTTTCCTTGATTGAATTAGCTCTCACCACCAATTTTTGTGTCTAGAGCCTTTGCATTGAGGGCTATCTGAAAACGGCTGTGGCGCTGAAGTTGCCTGTGAATGTGGAGTTGTTGGCATGTGAAACCCGCATGTGGAGCATCCGTTTGTGTGGGATGCTCTACCAGGTTCATTCCTAGATAATGCACTCAAAGGGCACTAAGCATAGAGTGTGAAAACTGAGTTTCCTTGAGAGCTGCTTGGAAGCCTGATGGTGTGTGAAGTTAGTGAGCCAAATGGAGTTGTTCTCCCACAAGAACCACTCGGCTGATCCTTCTTCAATATGCCCTTCACCAACATGCAGTGTTTCCTTGATTGAATTAGCTCTCACACCAATATTTGCGTCTAGAGCCTTTGCATTGAGGGCTATCTGAAAACGGCTGTGGCGCTGAAGTTGCCTGTGAATGTGGAGTTGGTGGCATGTGAAACCCGCATGTGGAGCATTCGTTTGTGTGGGATGCTCACCAAGCTTCATTTCAGTCCTAGGCACTCAAAGGGGACTAAGCATAGAGTGTGAAAACTGAGTTTCCTTGAGAGCTGCTTGGAAGCCTGATGGTGTGTGACGTTAGTGAGCCAAATGGAGTTGTTCTCCCACAAGAACCACTCGGCTGATCCTTCTTCAATATGCCCTTCACCAACATGCAGTGTTTCCTTGATTGAATTAGCTCTCACACCAATATTTGCGTCTAGAGCCTTTGCATTGAGGGCTATCTGAAAACGGCTGTGGCGCTGAAGTTGCCTGTGCATGTGGAGTTGGTGGCATGTGAAACCCGCATGTGGAGCATTCGTTTGTGTGGGATGCTCACCAAGCTTCATTTCAGTCCTAGGCACTCAAAGGGCACTAAGCATAGAGTGTGAAAACTGAGTTTCCTTGAGAGCTGCTTGGAAGCCTGATGGTGTGTGACGTTAGTGAACCAAATGGAGTTGTTCTCCCACAAGAACCACTCGGTTGATCCTTCTTCAATATGCCCTTCACCAACATGCAATGTTTCCTTGATTGAATTAGCTCTCACACCAATATTTGCGTCTAGAGCCTTTGCATTGAGGGCTATCTGAAAACGGCTGTGGCGCTGAAGTTGCCTGTGCATGTGGAGTTGGTGGCATGTGAAACCCGCATGTGGAGCATTCGTTTGTGTGGGATGCTCACCAAGCTTCATTTCAGTCCTAGGCACTCAAAGGGCACTAAGCATAGAGTGTGAAAACTGAGTTTCCTTGAGAGCTGCTTGGAAGCCTGATGGTGTGTGAAGTTAGTGAGCCAAATGGAGTTGTTCTCCCACAAGAACCACTCGGCTGATCCTTCTTCAATATGCCCTTCACCAACATGCAGTGTTTCCTTGATTGAATTAGCTCTCACACCAATATTTGCGTCTAGAGCCTTTGCATTGAGGGCTATCTGAAAACGGCTGTGGCGCTGAAGTTGCCTGTGCATGTGGAGTTGGTGGCATGTGAAACCCGCATGTGGAGCATTCGTTTGTGTGGGATGCTCACCAAGCTTCATTTCGGTCCTAGGCACTCAAAGGGCACTAAGCATAGAGTGTGAAAACTGAGTTTCCTTGAGAGCTGCTTGGAAGCCTGATGGTGTGTGACGTTAGTGAACCAAATGGAGTTGTTCTCCCACAAGAACCACTCGGTTGATCCTTCTTCAATATGCCCTTCACCAACATGCAATGTTTCCTTGATTGAATTAGCTCTCACACCAATATTTGCGTCTAGAGCCTTTGCATTGAGGGCTATCTGAAAACGGCTGTGGCGCTGAAGTTGCCTGTGCATGTGGAGTTGGTGGCATGTGAAACCCGCATGTGGAGCATTCGTTTGTGTGGGATGCTCACCAAGCTTCATTTCAGTCCTAGGCACTCAAAGGGCACTAAGCATAGAGTGTGAAAACTGAGTTTCCTTGAGAGCTGCTTGGAAGCCTGATGGTGTGTGAAGTTAGTGAGCCAAAGCGAGTTGTTCTCCCACAAGAACCACTCGGCTGATCCTTCTTCAATATGCCCTTCACCAACATGCAGTGTTTCCTTGATTGAATTAGCTCTCACACCAATATTTGCGTCTAGAGCCTTTGCATTGAGGGCTATCTGAAAACGGCTGTGGCGCTGAAGTTGCCTGTGAATGTGGAGTTGGTGGCATGTGAAACCCGCATGTGGAGCATTCGTTTGTGTGGGATGCTCACCAAGCTTCATTTCAGTCCTAGGCACTCAAAGGGCACTAAGCATAGAGTGTGAAAACTGAGTTTCCTTGAGAGCTGCTTGGAAGCCTGATGGTGTGTGAAGTTGGTGAGCCAAATGGAGTTGTTCTCCCACAAGAACCACTCGGCTGATCCTTCTTCAATATGCCCTTCACCAACATGCAGTGTTTCCTTGATTGAATTAGCTCTCACACCAATATTTGCGTCTAGAGCCTTTGCATTGAGGGCTATCTGAAAACGGCTGTGGCGCTGAAGTTGCCTGTGAATGTGGAGTTGTTGGCATGTGAAACCCGCATGTGGAGCATTCGTTTGTGTGGGATGCTCACCAAGCTTCATTTCAGTCCTAGGCACTCAAAGGGGACTAAGCATAGAGTGTGAAAACTGAGTTTCCTTGAGAGCTGCATGGAAGCCTGATGGTGTGTGGAGTTAGTGAGCCAAATGGAGTTGTTCTCACACAAGAACCACTCGGTTGATCCTTCTTCAATATGCCCTTCACCAACATGCAATGTTTCCTTGATTGAATTAGCTCTCACACCAATTTTTGTGTCTAGAGCCTTTGCATTGAGGGCTATCTGAAAACGGTTGTGGCGCTGAAGTTGCCTGTGCATGTGGAGTTGGTGGCATGTGAAACCCGCATGTGGAGCATTCGTTTGTGTGGGATGCTCACCAAGCTTCATTTCAGTCCTAGGCACTCAAAGGGCACTAAGCATAGAGTGTGAAAACTGAGTTTCCTTGAGAGCTGCTTGGAAGCCTGATGGTGTGTGAAGTTAGTGAGCCAAATGGAGTTGTTCTCCCACAAGAACCACTCGGCTGATCCTTCTTCAATATGCACTTCACCAACATGCAGTGTTTCCTTGATTGAATTAGCTCTCACACCAATATTTGGGTCTAGAGCCTTTGCATTGAGGGCTATCTGAAAACGGCTGTGGCGCTGAAGTTGCCTGTGCATGTGGAGTTGGTGGCATGTGAAACCCGCATGTGGAGCATTCGTTTGTGTGGGATGCTCACCAAGCTTCATTTCAGTCCTAGGCACTCAAAGGGCACTAAGCATAGAGTGTGAAAACTGAGTTTCCTTGAGAGCTGCTTGGAAGCCTGATGGTGTGTGAAGTTAGTGAGCCAAATGGAGTTGTTCTCCCACAAGAACCACTCGGCTGATCCTTCTTCAATATGCCCTTCACCAACATGCAGTGTTTCCTTGATTGAATTAGCTCTCACACCAATATTTGCGTCTAGAGCCTTTGCATTGAGGGCTATCTGAAAACGGCTGTGGCGCTGAAGTTGCCTGTGCATGTGGAGTTGGTGGCATGTGAAACCCGCATGTGGAGCATTCGTTTGTGTGGGATGCTCACCAAGCTTCATTTCAGTCCTAGGCACTCAAAGGGCACTAAGCATAGAGTGTGAAAACTGAGTTTCCTTGAGAGCTGCTTGGAAGCCTGATGGTGTGTGAAGTTAGTGAGCCAAATGGAGTTGTTCTCCCACAAGAACCACTCGGCTGATCCTTCTTCAATATGCCCTTCACCAACATGCAGTGTTTCCTTGATTGAATTAGCTCTCACACCAATATTTGCGTCTAGAGCCTTTGCATTGAGGGCTATCTGAAAACGGCTGTGGCGCTGAAGTTGCCTGTGCATGTGGAGTTGGTGGCATGTGAAACCCGCATGTGGAGCATTCGTTTGTGTGGGATGCTCACCAAGCTTCATTTCAGTCCTAGGCACTCAAAGGGCACTAAGCATAGAATGTGAAAACTGAGTTTCCTTGAGAGCTGCTTGGAAGCCTGATGGTGTGTGACGTTAGTGAGCCAAATGGAGTTGTTCTCCCACAAGAACCACTCGGCTGATCCTTCTTCAATATGCCCTTCACCAACATGCAATGTTTCCTTGATTGAATTAGCTCTCACACCAATATTTGCGTCTAGAGCCTTTGCATTGAGGGCTATCTGAAAACGGCTGTGGCGCTGAAGTTGCCTGTGCCTGTGGAGTTGGTGGCATGTGAAACCCGCATGTGGAGCATTCGTTTGTGTGGGATGTTCACCAAGCTTCATTTCAGTCCTAGGCACTCAAAGGGCACTAAGCATAGAGTGTGAAAACTGAGTTTCCTTGAGAGCTGCTTGGAAGCCTGATGGTGTGTGAAGTTAGTGAGCCAAAGCGAGTTGTTCTCCCACAAGAACCACTCGGCTGATCCTTCTTCAATATGCCCTTCACCAACATGCAGTGTTTCCTTGATTGAATTAGCTCTCACCACCAATATTTGCGTCTAGAGCCTTTGCATTGAGGGCTATCTGAAAACGGCTGTGGCGCTGAAGTTGCCTGTGAATGTGGAGTTGGTGGCATGTGAAACCCGCATGTGGAGCATCCGTTTGTGTGGGATGCTCTAACAGGTTCATTCCTAGATAATGCACTCAAAGGGCACTAAGCATAGAGTGTGAAAACAGAGTTTCCTTGAGAGCTGCTTGGAAGCCTGATGGTGTGTGAAGTTAGTGAGCCAAATGGAGTTGTTCTCCCACAAGAACCACTCGGCTGATCCTTCTTCAATATGCCCTTCACCAACATGCAGCGTTTCCTTGATTGAATTAGCTCTCACACCAATATTTGCGTCTAGAGCCTTTGCATTGAGGGCTATCTGAAAACGGCTGTGGCGCTGAAGTTGCCTGTGAATGTGGAGTTGGTGGCATGTGAAACCCGCATGTGGAGCATTCGTTTGTGTGGGATGCTCTACCAGGTTCATTCCTAGATAATGCACTCAAAGGGCACTAAGCATAGAGTGTGAAAACTGAGTTTCCTTGAGAGCTGCTTCGAAGCCTGATGGTGTGTGAAGTTAGTGAGCCAAATGGAGTTGTTCTCCCACAAGAACCACTCGGCTGATCCTTCTTCAATATGCCCTTCACCAACATGCAGTGTTTCCTTGATTGAATTAGCTCTCACACCAATATTTGCGTCTAGAGCCTTTGCATTGAGGGCTATCTGAAAACGGCTGTGGCGCTGAAGTTGCCTGTGCATGTGGAGTTGGTGGCATGTGAAACCCGCATGTGGAGCATTCGTTTGTGTGGGATGCTCACCAAGCTTCATTTCAGTCCTAGGCACTCAAAGGGGACTAAGCATAGAGTGTGAAAACTGAGTTTCCTTGAGAGCTGCTTGGAAGCCTGATGGTGTGTGAAGTTAGTGAGCCAAATGGAGTTGTTCTCCCACAAGAACCACTCGGTTGATCCTTCTTCAATATGCCCTTCACCAACATGCAATGTTTCCTTGATTGAATTAGCTCTCACACCAATATTTGCGTCTAGAGCCTTTGCATTGAGGGCTATCTGAAAACGGCTGTGGCGCTGAAGTTGCCTGTGCATGTGGAGTTGGTGGCATGTGAAACCCGCATGTGGAGCATTCGTTTGTGTGGGATGCTCACCAAGCTTCATTTCAGTCCTAGGCACTCAAAGGGCACTAAGCATAGAGTGTGAAAACTGAGTTTCCTTGAGAGCTGCTTGGAAGCCTGATGGTGTGTGAAGTTAGTGAGCCAAATGGAGTTGTTCTCCCACAAGAACCACTCGGCTGATCCTTCTTCAATATGCCCTTCACCAACATGCAGTGTTTCCTTGATTGAATTAGCTCTCACACCAATATTTGCGTCTAGAGCCTTTGCATTGAGGGCTATCTGAAAACGGCTGTGGCGCTGAAGTTTCCCGTGAATGTGGAGTTGGTGGCATGTGAAACCCGTATGTGGAGCATTCGTTTGTGTGGGATGCTCTACCAGGTTCATTCCTAGATAATGCACTCAAAGGAGACTAAGCATAGAGTGTGAAAACTGAGTTTCCTTGAGAGCTGCTTGGAAGCCTGATGGTGTGTGAAGTTAGTGAGCCAAATGGAGTTGTTCTCCCACAAGAACCACTCGGCTGATCCTTCTTCAATATGCCCTTCACCAACATGCAGTGTTTCCTTGATTGAATTAGCTCTCACACCAATATTTGCGTCTAGAGCCTTTGCATTGAGGGCTATCAGAAAACGGCTGTGGCGCTGAAGTTGCCTGTGAATGTGGAGTTGGTGGCATGTGAAACCCGCATGTGGAGCATTCGTTTGTGTGGGATGCTCACCAAGCTTCATTTCGGTCCTAGGCACTCAAAGGGCACTAAGCATAGAGTGTGAAAACTGAGTTTCCTTGAGAGCTGCTTGGAAGCCTGATGGTGTGTGAAGTTAGTGAGTCAAATGGAGTTGTTCTCCCACAAGAACCACTAGGCTGATCCTTCTTCAATATGCCCTTCACCAACATGCAGTGTTTCCTTGATTGAATTAGCTCTCACACAAATATTTGCGTCTAGAGCCTTTGCATTGAGGGCTATCTGAAAACGGCTGTGGCGCTGAAGTTGCCTGTGAATGTGGAGTTGGTGGCATGTGAAACCCGCATCTGGAGCATTCGTTTGTGTGGGATGCTCTACCAGGTTCATTCCTAGATAATGCACTCAAAGGGCACTAAGCATAGAGTGTGAAAACGGAGTTTCCTTGAGAGCTGCTTGGAAGCCTGATGGTGTGTGAAGTTAGTGAGCCAAATGGAGTTGTTCTCCCACAAGAGCCACTCGGCTGATCCTTCTTCAATATGCCCTTCACCAACATGCAGTGTTTCCTTGATTGAATTAGCTCTCACACCAATATTTGCATCTAGAGCCTTTGCATTGAGGGCTATCTGAAAACGGCTGTGGCGCTGAAGTTGCCTGTGCATGTGGAGTTGGTGGCATGTGAAACCCGCATGTGGAGCATTCGTTTGTGTGGGATGCTCACCAAGCTTCATTTCAGTCCTAGGCACTCAAAGGGCACTAAGCATAGAGTGTGAAAACTGAGTTTCCTTGAGAGCTGCTTCGAAGCCTGATGGTGTGTGACGTTAGTGAGCCAAAGCGAGTTGTTCTCCCACCAGAACCACTCGGCTGATCCTTCTTCAATATGCCCTTCACCAACATGCAATGTTTCCTTGATTGAATTAGCTCTCACACCAATATTTGCGTCTAGAGCCTTTGCATTGAGGGCTATCTGAAAACGGCTGTGGCGCTGAAGTTGCCTGTGCATGTGGAGTTGGTTGCATGTGAAACCCGCATGTGGAGCATTCGTTTGTGTGGGATGCTCACCAAGCTTCATTTCAGTCCTAGGCACTCAAAGGGCACTAAGCATAGAGTGTGAAAACTGAGTTTCCTTGAGAGCTGCTTGGAAGCCTGATGGTGTGTGACGTTAGTGAGCCAAAGCGAGTTGTTCTCCCACCAGAACCACTCGGCTGATCCTTCTTCAATATGCCCTTCACCAACATGCAATGTTTCCTTGATTGAATTAGCTCTCACACCAATATTTGCGTCTAGAGCCTTTGCATTGAGGGCTATCTGAAAACGGCTGTGGCGCTGAAGTTGCCTGTGAATGTGGAGTTGTTGGCATGTGAAACCCGCATGTGGAGCATTCGTTTGTGTGGGATGCTCACCAAGCTTCATTTCAGTCCTAGGCACTCAAAGGGCACTAAGCATAGAGTGTGAAAACTGAGTTTCCTTGAGAGCTGCTTGGAAGCCTGATGGTGTGTGAAGTTAGTGAGCCAAATGGAGTTGTTCTCCCACAAGAACCACTAGGCTGATCCTTCTTCATTATGCCCTTCACCAACATGCAGTGTTTCCTTGATTGAATTAGCTCTCACACCAATATTTGCGTCTATAGCCTTTGCATTGAGGGCTATCTGAAAACGGCTGTGGCGCTGAAGTTGCCTGTGAATGTGGAGTTGTTGGCATGTGAAACCCACATGTGGAGAATTCGTTTGTGTGGGATGCTCACCAAGCTTCATTTCAGTCCTAGGCACTCAAAGGGCACTAAGCATAGAGTGTGAAAACTGAGTTTCCTTGAGAGCTGCTTGGAAGCCTGATGGTGTGTGAAGTTAGTGAGCCAAAGCGAGTTGTTCTCCCACAAGAACCACTCGGCTGATCCTTCTTCAATATGCCCTTCACCAACATGCAGTGTTTCCTTGATTGAATTAGCTCTCACACCAATATTTGCGTCTAGAGCCTTTGCATTGAGGGCTATCTGAAAATGGCTGTGGCGCTGAAGTTGCCTGTGAATGTGGAGTTGGTGGCATGTGAAACCCGCATGTGGAGCATTCGTTTGTGTGGGATGCTCTACCAGGTTCATTCCTAGATAATGCACTCAAAGGGCACTAAGCATAGAGTGTGAAAACTGAGTTTCCTTGAGAGCTGCTTGGAAGCCTGATGGTGTGTGAAGTTAGTGAGCCAAATGGAGTTGTTCTCCCACAAGAACCACTCGGCTGATCCTTCTTCAATATACCCTTCACCAACATGCAGTGTTTCCTTGATTGAATTAGCTCTCACACCAATATTTGCGTCTAGAGCCTTTGCATTGAGGGCTATCTGAAAACGGCTGTGGCGCTGAAGTTGCCTGTGAATGTGGAGTTGTTGGCATGTGAAACCCGCATGTGGAGCATTCGTTTGTGTGGGATGCTCACCAAGCTTCATTTCAGTCCTAGGTACTCAAAGGGCATTAAGCATAGAGTGTGAAAACTGAGTTTCCTTGAGAGCTGCTTGGAAGCCTGATGGTGTGTGAAGTTAGTGAGCCAAATGGAGTTGTTCTCCCACAAGAACCACTCGGTAGATCCTTCTTCAATATGCACTTCACCAACATGCAATGTTTTCTTGATTGAATTAGCTCTCACACCAATATTTGCGTCTAGAGCCTTTGCATTGAGGGCTATCTGAAAACGGCTGTGGCGCTGAAGTTGCTTGTGAATGTGGAGCTGGTGGCATGTGAAACCCGCATGTGGAGCATTCGTTTGTGTGGGATGCTCACCAAGCTTCATTTCAGTCCGAGGCACTCAAAGGGCACTAAGCATAGAGTGTGAAAACTGAGTTTCCTTGAGAGCTGCTTGGAAGCCTGATGGTGTGTGAAGTTAGTGAGCCAAATGGAGTTGTTCTCCCACAAGAACCACTCGGCTGATCCTTCTTCAATATGCCCTTCACCAACATGCAGTGTTTGTTTGATTGAATTAGCTCTCACAGCAATATTTGCGTCTAGAGCCTTTGCATTGAGGGCTATCTGAAAACGGCTGTGGCGCTGAAGTTGCCTGTGAATGTGGAGTTGGTTGCATGTGAAACCCGCATGTGGAGCATTCGTTTGTGTGGGATGCTCACCAAGCTTCATTTCAGTCCTAGGCACTCAAAGGGCACTAAGCATAGAGTGTGAAAACTGAGTTTCCTTGAGAGCTGCTTGGAAGCCTGATGGTGTGTGACGTTAGTGAGCCAAATGGAGTTGTTCTCCCCCAAGAACCACTAGCTTGATTCTTCTTCAATATGCCCTTCACCAACATGCAATGTTTCCTTGATTGAATTAGCTCTCACACCAATATTTGCGTCTGGAGCCTTTGCATTGAGGGCTATCTGAAAACGGCTGTGGCGCTGAAGTTGCCTGTGAATGTGGAGTTGGTGGCATGTGAAACCCGCATGTGGAGCATTCGTTTGTGTGGGATGCTCTACCAGGTTCATTCCTAGATAATGCACTCAAAGGGCACTAAGCATAGAGTGTGAAAACTGAGTTTCCTTGAGAGCTGCTTGGAAGCCTGATGGTGTGTGAAGTTAATGAGCCAAAGCGAGTTGTTCTCCCACAAGAACCACTCGACTGATCCTTCTTCAATATGCCCTTCATCAACATGCAGTGTTTCCTTGATTGAATTAGCTCTCACACCAATATTTGCGTCTAGAGCCTTTGCATTGAGGGCTATCTGAAAACGGCTGTGGCGCTGAAGTTGCCTGTGAATGTGGAGTTGGTTGCATGTGAAACCCGCATGTGGAGCATTCGTTTGTGTGGGATGCTCACCAAGCTTCATTTCAGTCCTAGGCACTCAAAGGGCACTAAGCATAGAGTGTGAAAACTGAGTTTCCTTGAGAGCTGCTTGGAAACCTGATGGTGTGTGACGTTAGTGAGCCAAATGGAGTTGTTCTCCACACGAACCACTAGGCTGATCCTTCTTCAATATGCCCTTCACCAACATGCAATGTTTCCTTGATTGAATTAGCTCTCACACCAATATTTGCGTCTAGAGCCTTTGCATTGAGGGCTATCTGAAAACGGCTGTGGCGCTGAAGTTGCCTGTGAATGTGAAGTTGGTGGCATGTGAAACCCGCATGTGGAGCATTCGTTTGTGTGGGATGCTCTACCAGGTTCATTCCTAGATAATGCACTCAAAGGGCACTAAGCATAGAGTGTGAAAACTGAGTTTCCTTGAGAGCTGCTTGGAAGCCTGATGGTGTGTGAAGTTAGTGAGCCAAAGCGAGTTGTTCTCCCACAAGAACCACTCGGCTAATCGTTGTTCAATATGCTCTTCACCAACATGCAGTGTTTCCTTGATTGTATTAGCTCTCACACCAATATTTGAGTCTAGAGCCTTTGCATTGAGGGCTATCTGAAAACGGCTGTGGCGCTGAAGTTGCCTGTGAATGTGGAGTTGGTTGCATGTGAAACCCGCATGTGGAGCATTCGTTTGTGTGGGATGCTCACCAAGCTTCATTTCAGTCCTAGGCACTCAAAGGGCACTAAGCATAGAGTGTGAAAACTGAGTTTCCTTGAGAGCAGCTTGGAAGCCTGATGGTGTGTGACGTTAGTGAGCCAAATGGAGTTGTTCTCCCACAAGAACCACTCGGCTGATCCTTCTTCAATATGCCCTTCACCAACATGCAATGTTTCCTTGGTTGAATTAGCTCTCACACCAATATTTGCGTCTAGAGCCTTTGCATTGAGGGCTATCTGAAAACTGCTGTGGCGCTGAAGTTGCCTGTGAATGTGGAGTTGGTGGCATGTGAAACCCGCATGTGGAGCATTCGTTTGTGTGGGATGCTCTACCAGGTTCATTCCTAGATAATGCACTCAAAGGAGACTAAGCATAGAGTGTGAAAACTGAGTTTCCTTGAGAGCTGCTTGGAAGCCTGATGGTGTGTGAAGTTAGTGAGCCAAAGCGATTTGTTCTCCCACAAGAACCACTCGACTGATCCTTCTTCAATATGCCCTTCACCAACATGCAGTGTTTCCTTGATTGAATTAGCTCTCACACAAATATTTGCATCTAGAGCCTTTGCATTGAGGGCTATCTGAAAACGGCTGTGGCGCTGAAGTTGCCTGTGAATGTGGAGTTGTTGGCATGTGAAACCCGCATGTGGAGCATTCGTTTGTGTGGGATGCTCACCAAGCTTCATTTCAGTCCTAGGCACTCAAAGGGCACTAAGCATAGAGTGTGAAAACTGAGTTTCCTTGAGAGCTGCTTGGAAGCCTGATGGTGTGTGAAGTTAGTGAGCCAAAGCGAGTTGTTCTCCCACAAGAACCACTCGGCTAATCGTTGTTCAATATGTTCTTCACCAACATGCAGTGTTTCCTTGATTGAATTAGCTCTCACACCAATATTTGAGTCTAGAGCCTTTGCATTGAGGGCTATCTGAAAATGGCTGTGGCACTGAAGTTGCCTGTGAATGTGGAGTTGGTTGCATGTGAAACCCGCATGTGGAGCATTCGTTTGTGTGGGATGCTCACCAAGCTTCATTTCAGTCCTAGGCACTCAAAGGGCACTAAGCATAGAGTGTGAAAACTGAGTTTCCTTGAGAGCTGCTTGGAAGCCTGATGGTGTGTGACGTTAGTGAGCCAAATGGAGTTGTTCTCCCATAAGAACCACTCGGTAGATCCTTCTTCAATATGCCCTTCACCAACATGCAATGTTTTCTTGATTGAATTAGCTCTCACACCAATATTTGCGTCTAGAGCCTTTGCTTTGAGGGCTATCTGAAAACGGCTGTGGCGCTGAAGTTGCCTGTGAATGTGGAGCTGGTGGCATGTGAAACCCGCATGTGGAGCATTCGTTTGTGTGGGATGCTCTACAAGGTTCATTCCGAGATAATGCACTCAAAGGGCACTAAGCATAGAGTGTGAAAACTGAGTTTCCTTGAGAGCTGCTTGGAAGCCTGATGGTGTGTGAAGTTAGTGAGCCAAATGGAGTTGTTCTCCCACAAGAACCACTCGGTAGATCCTTCTTCAATATGCACTTCACCAACATGCAATGTTTTCTTGATTGAATTAGCTCTCACACCAATATTTGCGTCTAGAGCCTTTGCATTGAGGGCTATCTGAAAACTGCTGTGGCGCTGAAGTTTCCTGTGAATGTGGAGCTGGTGGCATGTGAAACCCGCATGTGGAGCATTCGTTTGTGTGGGATGCTCTACCAGGTTCATTTCAGTCCTAGGCACTCAAAGGGCACTAAGCATAGAGTGTGAAAACTGAGTTTCCTTGAGAGCTGCTTGGAAACCTGATGGTGTGTGACGTTAGTGAGCCAAATGGAGTTGTTCTCCACACGAACCACTAGGCTGATCCTTCTTCAATATGCCCTTCACCAACATGCAATGTTTCCTTGATTGAATTAGCTCTCACACCAATATTTGCGTCTAGAGCCTTTGCATTGAGGGCTATCTGAAAACGGCTGTGGCGCTGAAGTTGCCTGTGAATGTGAAGTTGGTGGCATGTGAAACCCGCATGTGGAGCATTCGTTTGTGTGGGATGCTCTACCAGGTTCATTCCTAGATAATGCACTCAAAGGGCACTAAGCATAGAGTGTGAAAACTGAGTTTCCTTGAGAGCTGCTTGGAAGCCTGATGGTGTGTGAAGTTAGTGAGCCAAATGGAGTTGTTCTCCCACAAGAACCACTCGGCTGATCCTTCTTCAATATGCCCTTCACCAACATGCAGTGTTTGTTTGATTGAATTAGCTCTCACAGCAATATTTGCGTCTAGAGCCTTTGCATTGAGGGCTATCTGAAAACGGCTGTGGCGCTGAAGTTGCCTGTGAATGTGGAGTTGGTTGCATGTGAAACCCGCATGTGGAGCATTCGTTTGTGTGGGATGCTCACCAAGCTTCATTTCAGTCCTAGGCACTCAAAGGGCACTAAGCATAGAGTGTGAAAACTGAGTTTCCTTGAGAGCTGCTTGGAAGCCTGATGGTGTGTGACGTTAGTGAGCCAAATGGAGTTGTTCTCCCCCAAGAACCACTAGCTTGATTCTTCTTCAATATGCCCTTCACCAACATGCAATGTTTCCTTGATTGAATTAGCTCTCACACCAATATTTGCGTCTGGAGCCTTTGCATTGAGGGCTATCTGAAAACTGCTGTGGCGCTGAAGTTGCCTGTGAATGTGGAGTTGGTGGCATGTGAAACCCGCATGTGGAGCATTCGTTTGTGTGGGATGCTCTACCAGGTTCATTCCTAGATAATGCACTCAAAGGGCACTAAGCATAGAGTGTGAAAACTGAGTTTCCTTGAGAGCTGCTTGGAAGCCTGATGGTGTGTGAAGTTAGTGAGCCAAAGCGAGTTGTTCTCCCACAAGAACCACTCGACTGATCCTTCTTCAATATGCCCTTCATCAACATGCAGTGTTTCCTTGATTGAATTAGCTCTCACACCAATATTTGAGTCTAGAGCCTTTGCATTGAGGGCTATCTGAAAACGGCTGTGGCGCTGAAGTTGCCTGTGAATGTGGAGTTGGTTGCATGTGAAACCCGCATGTGGAGCATTCGTTTGTGTGGGATGCTCACCAAGCTTCATTTCAGTCCTAGGCACTCAAAGGGCACTAAGCATAGAGTGTGAAAACTGAGTTTCCTTGAGAGCTGCTTGGAAGCCTGATGGTGTGTGAAGTTAGTGAGCCAAAGCGAGTTGTTCTCCCACAAGAACCACTCGGCTAATCGTTGTTCAATATGTTCTTCACCAACATGCAGTGTTTCCTTGATTGAATTAGCTCTCACACCAATATTTGAGTCTAGAGCCTTTGCATTGAGGGCTATCTGAAAATGGCTGTGGCGCTGAAGTTGCCTGTGAATGTGGAGTTGGTTGCATGTGAAACCCGCATGTGGAGCATTCGTTTGTGTGGGATGCTCACCAAGCTTCATTTCAGTCCTAGGCACTCAAAGGGCACTAAGCATAGAGTGTGAAAACTGAGTTTCCTTGAGAGCTGCTTGGAAGCCTGATGGTGTGTGAAGTTAGTGAGCCAAAGCGAGTTGTTCTCCCACAAGAACCACTCGGCTGATCCTTCTTCAATATGCACTTCACCAACATGCAATGTTTCCTTGATTGAATTAGCTCTCACACCAATATTTGCGTCTAGAGCCTTTGCATTGAGGGCTATCTGAAAACGGCTGTGGCGCTGAAGTTTCCTGTGAATGTGGAGCTGGTGGCATGTGAAACCCGCATGTGGAGCATTCGTTTGTGTGGGATGCTCTACCAGGTTCATTCCTAGATAATGCACTCAAAGGGCACTAAGCATAGAGTGTGAAAACTGAGTTTCCTTGAGAGCTGCTTGGAAGCCTGATGGTGTGTGAAGTTAGTGAGCCAAATGGAGTTGTTCTCCCACAAGAACCACTCGGCTGATCCTTCTTCAATATGCCCTTCACCAACATGCAGTGTTTCCTTGATTGAATTAGCTCTCACACCAATATTTGCGTCTAGAGCCTTTGCCTTGAGGGCTATCTGAAAACGGCTGTGGCGCTGAAGTTTCCTGTGAATGTGGAGTTGGTGGCATGTGAAACCCGCATGTGGAGCATTCGTTTGTGTGGGATGCTCACCAAGCTTCATTTCAGTCCTAGGCACTAAAAGGGCACTAAGCATAGAGTGTGAAAACTGAGTTTCCTTGAGAGCTGCTTGGAAGCCTGATGGTGTGTGAAGTTAGTGAGCCAAATGGAGTTGTTCACCCACAAGAACCACTCGGCTGATGCTTCTTCAATATGCCCTTCACTAACATGCAGTGTTTCCTTGATTGAATTAGCTCTCACACCAATATTTGCGTCTAGAACCTTTGCATTGAGGGCTATCTGAAAACGGCTGTGGCGCTGAAGTTGCCTGTGAATGTGGAGTTGTTGGCATGTGAAACCCGCATGTGGAGCATTCGTTTGTGTGGGATGCTCACCAAGCTTCATTTCAGTCCTAGGCACTCAAAGGGCACTAAGCATAGAGTGTGAAAACTGAGTTTCCTTGAGAGCTGCTTGGAAGCCTGATGGTGTGTGAAGTTAGTGAGCCAAAGCGAGTTGTTCTCCCACAAGAACCACTCGGCTAATCGTTGTTCAATATGTTCTTCACCAACATGCAGTGTTTCCTTGATTGAATTAGCTCTCACACCAATATTTGAGTCTAGAGCCTTTGCATTGAGGGCTATCTGAAAATGGCTGTGGCACTGAAGTTGCCTGTGAATGTGGAGTTGGTTGCATGTGAAACCCGCATGTGGAGCATTCGTTTGTGTGGGATGCTCACCAAGCTTCATTTCAGTCCTAGGCACTCAAAGGGCACTAAGCATAGAGTGTGAAAACTGAGTTTCCTTGAGAGCTGCTTGGAAGCCTGATGGTGTGTGAAGTTAGTGAGCCAAAGCGAGTTGTTCTCCCACAAGAACCACTCGGCTGATCCTTCTTCAATATGCACTTCACCAACATGCAATGTTTCCTTGATTGAATTAGCTCTCACACCAATATTTGCGTCTAGAGCCTTTGCATTGAGGGCTATCTGAAAACGGCTGTGGTGCTGAACTTTCCTGTGAATGTGGAGCTGGTGGCATGTGAAACCCGCATGTGGAGCATTCGTTTGTGTGGGATGCTCTACCAGGTTCATTCCTAGATAATGCACTCAAAGGGCACTAAGCATAGAGTGTGAAAACTGAGTTTCCTTGAGAGCTGCTTGGAAGCCTGATGGTGTGTGAAGTTAGTGAGCCAAATGGAGTTGTTCTCCCACAAGAACCACTCGGCTGATCCTTCTTCAATATGCCCTTCACCAACATGCAGTGTTTCCTTAATTGAATTAGCTCTCACACCAATATTTGCGTCTAGAGCCTTTGCCTTGAGGGCTATCTGAAAACGGCTGTGGCGCTGAAGTTTCCTGTGAATGTGGAGTTGGTGGCATGTGAAACCCGCATGTGGAGCATTCGTTGGTGTGGGATGCTCACCAAGCTTCATTTCAGTCCTAGGCACTCAAAGGGCACTAAGCATAGAGTGTGAAAACTGAGTTTCCTTGAGAGCTGCTTGGAAGCCTGATGGTGTGTGAAGTTAGTGAGCCAAATGGAGTTGTTCACCCACAAGAACCACTCGGCTGATGCTTCTTCAATATGCCCTTCACTAACATGCAGTGTTTCCTTGATTGAATTAGGTCTCACACCAATATTTGCGTCTAGAGCCTTTGCATTGAGGGCTATCTGAAAACGGCTGTGGCGCTGAAGTTGCCTGTGCATGTGGAGTTGGTGGCATGTGAAACCCGCATGTGGAGCATTCGTTTGTGTGGGATGCTCACCAAGCTTCATTTCAGTCCTACGCACTCAAAGGGCACTAAGCATAGAGTGTGAAAACTGAGTTTCCTTGAGAGCTGCTTGGAAGCCTGATGGTGTGTGAAGTTAGTGAGCCAAATGGAGTTGTTCTCCCACAAGAACCACTCGGCTGATCCTTCTTCAATATGCCCCTTCACCAACATGCAGTGTTTCCTTGATTGAATTAGCTCTCACACCAATATTTGCGTCTAGAGCCTTTGCATTGAGGGCTATCTGAAAACGGCTGTGGCGTTGAAGTTGCCTGTGAATGTGGAGTTGGTAGCATGTGAAACCCGCATGTGGAGCATTCGTTTGTGTGGGATGCTCTACCAGGTTCATTCCTAGATAATGCACTCAAAGGGCACTAAGCATAGAGTGTGAAAACTGAGTTTCCTTGAGAGCTGCTTGGAAGCCTGATGGTGTGTGAAGTTAGTGAGCCAAATGGAGTTGTTCTCCCACAAGAACCACTCGGCTGATCCTTCTTCAGTATGCCCTTCCCCAACATGCAGTGTTTCCTTGATTGAATTAGCTCTCACACCAATATTTGCGTCTAGAGCCTTTGCATTGAGGGCTATCTGAAAACGGTTGTGGCGCTGAAGTTGCCTGTGAATGTGGAGTTGTTGGCATGTGAAACCCGCATGTGGAGCATTCGTTTTTGTGGGATTTTCACCAAGCTTCATTTCAATCCTAGGCACTCAAAGGGCACTAAGCATAGAGCGTGAAAACTGAGTTTCCTTGAGAGCTGCTTGGAAGCCTGATGGTGTGTGAAGTTAGTGAGCCAAATGGAGTTGTTCTCCCACAAGAACCACTCGGCTGATCCTTCTTCAATATGCCCTTCACCAACATGCAGTGTTTCCTTGATTGAATTAGCTCTCACACCAATATTTGCGTCTAGAGCCTTTGCATTGAGGGCTATCTGAAAACGGCTGTGGCGCTGAAGTTGCCTGTGAATGTGGAGTTGGTTGCATGTGAAACCCGCATGTGGAGCATTCGTTTGTATGGGATGCTCCACAAGGTTCATTGCTAGATAATGCACTCAAAGGGCACTAAGCATAGAGTGTGAAAACTGAGTTTCCTTGAGAGCTGCTTGGAAGCCTGATGGTGTGTGACGTTAGTGAGCCAAATGGAGTTGTTCTCCAACAAGAACCACTCGGCTGATCCTTCTTCAATATGCCCTTCACCAACATGCAGTGTTTCCTTGATTGAATTAGCTCTCACACCAATATTTGCGTCTAGAGCCTTTGCATTGAGGGCTATCTGAAAACGGCTGTGGCGCTGAAGTTGCCTGTGAATGTGGAGTTGGTTGCATGTGAAACCCGCATGTGGAGCATTCGTTTTTGTGGGATGTTCACCAAGCTTCATTTCAATCCTAGGCACTCAAAGGGCACTAAGCATAGAGTGTGAAAACGGAGTTTCCTTGAGAGCTGCTTGGAAGCCTGATGGTGTGTGAAGTTAGTGAGCCAAATGGAGTTGTTCTCCCACAAGAACCACTCGGCTGATCCTTCTTCAATATGCCCTTCACCAACATGCAGTGTTTCCTTGATTGAATTAGCTCTCACACCAATATTTGCATCTAGAGCCTTTGCTTTGAGGGCTATCTGAAAACGGCTGTGGCGCTGAAGTTGCCTGTGAATGTGGAGTTGGTGGCATGTGAAACCCGCATGTGGAGCATTCGTTTGTGTGGCATGCTCTAGCAGGTTCATTCCTAGATAATGCACTCAAAGGGCACTAAGCATAGAGTGTGAAAACTGAGTTTCCTTGAGAGCTGCTTGGAAGCCTGATGGTGTGTGACGTTAGTGAGCCAAATGGAGTTGTTCTCCCACAAGAACCACTCGGCTGATCCTTCTTCAATATGCCCTTCACCAACATGCAGTGTTTCCTTGATTGAATTAGCTCTCACACCAATATTTGCGTCTAGAGCCTTTGCATTGAGGGCTATCTGAAAACGGCTGTGGCGCTGAAGTTGCCTGTGAATGTGGAGTTGGTGGCATGTGAAACCCGCATGTGGAGCATTCGTTTGTGTGGGATGCTCTACCAGGTTCATTTCAGTCCTAGGCACTCAAAGGGCACTAAGCATAGAGTGTGAAAACTGAGTTTCCTTGAGAGCTGCTTGGAAGCCTGATGGTGTGTGAAGTTAGTGAGCCAAATGGAGTTGTTCTCCACAAGAATCACTCGGCTGATTCTTCTTCAATATGCCCTTCACCAACATGCAGTGTTTCCTTGATTGAATTAGCTCTCACACCAATATTTGCGTCTAGAGCCTTTGCATTGAGGGCTATCTGAAAACGGTTGTGCGCTGAAGTTGCCTGTGAATGTGGAGTTGGTTGCATGTGAAACCCGCATGTGGAGCATTCGTTTGTGTGGGATGCTCTACCAGGTTCATTCCTAGATAATGCACTCAAAGGGCACTAAGCATAGAGTGTGAAAACTGAGTTTCCTTGAGAGCTGCTTGGAAGCCTGATGGTGTGTGACGTTAGTGAGCCAAATGGAGTTGTTCTCCAACAAGAACCACTCGGCTGATCCTTCTTCAATATGCCCTTCACCAACATGCAGTGTTTCCTTGATTGAATTAGCTCTCACACCAATATTTGCGTCTAGAGCCTTTGCATTGAGGGCTATCTGAAAACGGCTGTGGCGCTGAAGTTGCCTGTGAATGTGGAGTTGGTTGCATGTGAAACCCGCATGTGGAGCATTCGTTTGTGTGGGATGCTCTACCAGGTTCATTCCTAGATAATGCACTCAAAGGGCACTAAGCATAGAGTGTGAAAACTGAGTTTCCTTGAGAGCTGCTTGGAAGCCTGATGGTGTGTGAAGTTAGTGAGCCAAATGGAGTTGTTATCCCACAAGAACCACTCGGCTGATCCTTCTTCAATATGCACTTCACCAACATGCAGTGTTTCCTTGATTGAATTAGCTCTCACACCAATATTTGCGTCTAGAGCCTTTGCACTGAGGGCTATCTGAAAACGGCTGTGGCGCTGAAGTTGCCTGTGAATGTGGAGTTGGTGGCATGTGAAACCCGCATGTGGAGCATTCGTTTGTGTGGGATGCTCTACAAGGTTCATTCCTAGATAATGCACTCAAAGGGCACTAAGCATAGAGTGTGAAAACGGAGTTTCCTTGAGAGCTGCTTGGAAGCCTGATGGTATGTGAAGTTAGTGAGCCCAAATGGAGTTGTTCTCCCACAAGAACCACTCGGCTGATCCTTCTTCAATATGCCCTTCACCAACATGCAGTGTTTCCTTGATTGAATTAGCTCTCACACCAATATTTGCGTCTAGAGCCTTTGCATTGAGGGCTATCTGAAAACGGCTGTGGCGCTGAAGTTGCCTGTGAATGTGGAGTTGTTGGCATGTGAAACCCGCATGTGGAGCATTCGTTTGTGTGGGGTGCTCACCAAGCTTCATTTCAGTCCTAGGCACTCAAAGGGCACTAAGCATAGAGTGTGAAAACTGAGTTTCCTTGAGAGCTGCTTGGAAGCCTGATGGTGTGTGAAGTTAGTGAGCCAAATGGAGTTGTTCTCCCACAAGAACCACTCGGCTCATCCTTCTTCAATATGCCCTTCACCAACATGCAGTGTTTCCTTGATTGAATTAGCTCTCACACCAATATTTGCATCTAGAGCCTTTGCTTTGAGGGCTATCTGAAAACGGCTGTGGCGCTGAAGTTGCCTGTGAAGGTGGAGTTGGTGGCATGTGAAACTCGCATGTGGAGCATTCGTTTGTGTGGCATGTTCACCAAGCTTCATTTCAGTCCTAGGCACTCAAAGGGCACTTAGCATAGAGTGTGAAAACTGAGTTTCCTTGAGAGCTGCTTGGAAGCCTGATGGTGTGTGAAGTTAGTGAGCCAAATGGAGTTGTTCTCCCACAAGAACCACTCGGCTGATCCTTCTTCAATATGCCCTTCACCAACATGCAGTGTTTCCTTGATTGAATTAGCTCTCACACCAATATTTGCGTCTAGAGCCTTTGCATTGAGGGCTATCTGAAAACGGCTGTGGCGCTGAAGTTGCCTGTGAATGTGGAGTTGTTGGCATGTGAAACCCGCATGTGGAGCATTCGTTTGTGTGGGATGCTCTACAAGGTACATTCCTAGATAATGCACTCAAAGGGCACTAAGCATAGAGTGTGAAAACTGAGTTTCCCCATTGCAATCTCAACTGAACTTGAGCTGTGGTTATGCAATAAGGTGGAGGAATCCACCATGGTGGGAGGGTTTGGGGAGGGGTGGGGAGAACCCAAGTATCTATGTAACTGTGTCACATAATACAATGTAATTAATGAAGTTAAATAATAAATAATTAAAAAGAAAAAAAAAAAAAAAAAAAAAAAAAAAAAAAAAAAAAAAAAGAAAACTGGGTTTCCTTGAGAGCTGCTTGGAAGCCTGATGGTGTGTGACGTTAGTGAGCTAAATGGAGTTGTTCTCCCACAAGAACCACTCGGCTGATCCTTCTTCAATATGCCCTTCACCAACATGCAGTGTTTCCCTTGATTGAATTAGCTCTCACACCAATATTTGCGTCTAGAGCCTTTGCATTGAGGGCTATCTGAAAACGGCTGTGGCGCTGAAGTTGCCTGTGAATGTGGAGTTGGTGGCATGTGAAACCCGCATGTGGAGCATTCGTTTGTGTGGGATGCTCTACCAGGTTCATTCCTAGATAATGCACTCAAAGGGCACTAAGCATAGAGTGTGAAAACTGAGTTTCCTTGAGAGCTGCTTGGAAGCCTGATGGTGTGTGAAGTTAGTGAGCCAATGGAGTTGTTCTCCCACAAGAACCACTCAGCTGATCCTTCTTCAATATGCCCTTCACCAACATGCAGTGTTTCCTTGATTGAATTAGCTCTCACACCAATATTTGCGTCTAGAGCCTTTGCATTGAGGGCTATCTGAAAACGGCTGTGGCGCTCAAGTTGCCTGTGAATGTGGAGTTGGTGGCATGTGAAACCCGCATGTGGAGCATTCTTTTTTGTGGGATGTTCACCAAGCTTCATTTCAGTCCTAGGCACTCAAAGGGCACTAAGCATAGAGTGTGAACACTGAGTTTCCTTGAGAGCTGCTTGGAAGCCTAGTGGTGTGTGAAGTTACAGAGCCAAATGGAGTTGTTCTCCCACAAGAACCACTCGGCTGATTCTTCTTCAATATGCCCTTCACCAACATGCAGTGTTTCCTTGATTGAATTAGCTCTCACACCAATATTTGCGTCTAGAGCCTTTGCATTGAGGGCTATCTGAAAACGGCTGTGGCGCTGAAGTTGCCTGTGAATGTGGAGTTGGTTGCATGTGAAACCCGCATGTGGAGCATTCGTTTGTGTGGGATGCTCTACAAGGTTCATTCCTAGATAATGCACTCAAAGGGCACTAAGCATAGAGTGTGAAAACGGAGTTTCCTTGAGAGCTGCTTGGAAGCCTGATGGTGTGTGAAGTTAGTGAGCCAAATGGAGTTGTTCTCCCACAAGAACCACTCGGCTGATTCTTCTTCAATATGCCCTTCATCAACATGCAGTGTTTCCTTGATTGAATTAGCTCTCACACCAATATTTGCGTCTAGAACCTTTGAATTGAGGGCTATCTGAAAACGGCTGTGGCGCTGAAGTTGCCGGTGAATGTGGAGTTGGTGGCATGTGAAACCCACATGTGGAGCATTCGTTTGTGTGGGATGCTCTACCAGGTTCATTCCTAGATAATGCACTCAAAGGGCACAAAGCATAGAGTGTGAAAACTGAGTTTCCTTGAGAGCTGCTTGGAAGCCTGATGGTGTGTGAAGTTAGTGAGCCAAATGGAGTTGTTCTCCCACAAGAACCACTCGGCTGATTCTTCTTCAATATGCCCTTCATCAACATGCAGTGTTTCCTTGATTGAATTAGCTCTCACACCAATATTTGCGTCTAGAGCCTTTGCATTGAGGGCTATCTGAAAACGGCTGTGGCGCTGAAGTTTCCTGTGAATGTGGAGTTGTTGGCATGTGAAATCCGCATGTGGAGCATTCGTTTGTGTGGGGTGCTCACCAAGCTTCATTTCAGTCCTAGGCACTCAAAGGGCACTAAGCATAGAGTGTGAAAACGGAGTTTCCTTGAGAGCTGCTTGGAAGCCTGATGGTGTGTGAAGTTAGTGAGCCAAATGGAGTTGTTCTCCCACAAGAACCACTCGGCTGATCCTTCTTCAATATGCCCTTCACCAACATGCAGTGTTTCCTTGATTGAATTAGCTCTCACACCAATATTTGCGTCTAGAGCCTTTGCATTGAGGGCTATCTGAAAACGGCTGTGGCGCTGAAGTTGCCTGTGAATGTGGAGTTGTTGGCATGTGAAACCCGCATGTGGAGCATTCGTTTGTGTGGGGTGCTCACCAAGCTTCATTTCAGTCCTAGGCACTCAAAGGGCACTAAGCATAGAGTGTGAAAACTGAGTTTCCTTGAGAGCTGCTTGGAAGCCTGATGGTGTGTGAAGTTAGTGAGCCAAATGAGTTGTTCTCCCACAAGAACCACTCGGCTCATCCTTCTTCAATATGCCCTTCACCAACATGCAGTGTTTCCTTGATTGAATTAGCTCTCACACCAATATTTGCATCTAGAGCCTTTGCTTTGAGGGCTATCTGAAAACGGCTGTGGCGCTGAAGTTGCCTGTGAAGGTGGAGTTGGTGGCATGTGAAACCCGCATGTGGAGCATTCGTTTGTGTGGCATGTTCACCAAGCTTCATTTCAGTCCTAGGCACTCAAAGGGCACTTAGCATAGAGTGTGAAAACTGAGTTTCCTTGAGAGCTGCTTGGAAGCCTGATGGTGTGTGAAGTTAGTGAGCCAAATGGAGTTGTTCTCCCACAAGAACCACTCGGCTGATCCTTCTTCAATATGCCCTTCACCAACATGCAGTGTTTCCTTGATTGAATTAGCTCTCACACCAATATTTGCGTCTAGAGCCTTTGCATTGAGGGCTATCTGAAAACGGCTGTGGCGCTGAAGTTGCCTGTGAATGTGGAGTTGTTGGCATGTGAAACCCGCATGTGGAGCATTCGTTTGTGTGGGATGCTCTACAAGGTACATTCCTAGATAATGCACTCAAAGGGCACTAAGCATAGAGTGTGAAAACTGAGTTTCCTTGAGAGCTGCTTGGAAGCCTGATGGTGTGTGACGTTAGTGAGCTAAATGGAGTTGTTCTCCCACAAGAACCACTCGGCTGATCCTTCTTCAATATGCCCTTCACCAACATGCAGTGTTTCCTTGATTGAATTAGCTCTCACACCCAATATTTGCGTCTAGAGCCTTTGCATTGAGGGCTATCTGAAAACGGCTGTGGCGCTGAAGTTGCCTGTGAATGTGGAGTTGGTGGCATGTGAAACCCGCATGTGGAGCATTCGTTTGTGTGGGATGGTCTACCAGCTTCATTCCTAGATAATGCACTCAAAGGGCACTAAGCATAGAGTGTGAAAACTGAGTTTCCTTGAGAGCTGCTTGGAAGCCTGATGGTGTGTGAAGTTAGTGAGCCAAATGGAGTTGTTCTCCCACAAGAACCACTCAGCTGATCCTTCTTCAATATGCCCTTCACCAACATGCAGTGTTTCCTTGATTGAATTAGCTCTCACACCAATATTTGCGTCTAGAGCCTTTGCATTGAGGGCTATCTGAAAACGGCTGTGGCGCTCAAGTTGCCTGTGAATGTGGAGTTGGTGGCATGTGAAACCCGCATGTGGAGCATTCGTTTGTGTGGGATGTTCACCAAGCTTCATTTCAGTCCTAGGCACTCAAAGGGCACTAAGCATAGAGTGTGAACACTGAGTTTCCTTGAGAGCTGCTTGGAAGCCTAGTGGTGTGTGAAGGTTACAGAGCCAAATGGAGTTGTTCTCCACACAAGAACCACTCGGCTGATTCTTCTTCAATATGCCCTTCACCAACATGCAGTGTTTCCTTGATTGAATTAGCTCTCACACCAATATTTGCGTCTAGAGCCTTTGCATTGAGGGCTATCTGAAAACGGCTGTGGCGCTGAAGTTGCCTGTGAATGTGGAGTTGGTTGCATGTGAAACCCGCATGTGGAGCATTCGTTTGTGTGGGATGCTCTACCAGGTTCATTCCTAGATAATGCACTCAAAGGGCACTAAGCATAGAGTGTGAAAACTGAGTTTCCTTGAGAGCTGCTTGGAAGCCTGATGGTGTGTGACGTTAGTGAGCCAAATGGAGTTGTTCTCCCACAAGAACCACTCGGCTGATCCTTCTTCAATATGCCCTTCACCAACATGCAGTGTTTCCTTGATTGAATTAGCTCTCACACCAATATTTGCGTCTAGAGCCTTTGCATTGAGGGCTATCTGAAAACGGCTGTGGCGCTGAAGTTGCCTGTGAATGTGGAGTTGGTGGGCATGTGAAACCCGCATGTGGAGCATTCGTTTGTGTGGGATGCTCTACCAGGTTCATTCCTAGATAATGCACTCAAAGGGCACTAAGCATAGAGTGTGAAAACTGAGTTTCCTTGAGAGCTGCTTGGAAGCCTGATGGTGTGTGAAGTTAGTGAGCCAAATGGAGTTGTTCTCCCACAAGAACCACTCGGCTGATTCTTCTTCAATATGCCCTTCATCAACATGCAGTGTTTCCTTGATTGAATTAGCTCTCACACCAATATTTGCTTCTAAAGCCTTTGCATTGAGGGCTATCTGAAAACGGCTGTGGCCCTGAAGTTGCCTGTGCATGTGGAGTTGTTGGCATGTGAAACCCGCATGTGGAGCATTCGTTTGTGTGGGATGCTCACCAAGCTTTATTTCAGTCCTAGGCACTCAAAGGGCACTAAGCATAGAGTGTGAAAACGGAGTTTCCTTGAGAGCTGCTTGGAAGCCTGATGGTGTGTGAAGTTAGTGAGCCAAATGGAGTTGTTCTCCCACAAGAACCACTCGGCTGATCCTTCTTCAATATGCCCTTCACCAACATGCAGTGTTTCCTTGATTGAATTAGCTCTCACACCAATATTTGCGTCTAGAGCCTTTGCACTGAGGGCTATCTGAAAACGGCTATGGCGCTGAAGTTGCCTGTGAATGTGGAGTTGGTGGCATGTGAAACCCGCATGTGGAGCATTCGTTTGTGTGGGATGCTCTACCAGCTTCATTCCTAGATAATGCACTCAAAGGGCACTAAGCATAGAGTGTGAAAACGGAGTTTCCTTGAGAGCTGCTTGGAAGCCTGATGGTGTGTGAAGTTAGTGATCCCAAATGGAGTTGTTCTCCCACAAGAATCACTCGGCTGATTCTTCTTCAATATGCCCTTCACCAACATGCAGTGTTTCCTTGATTGAATTAGCTCTCACACCAATATTTGCGTCTAGAGCCTTTGCATTGAGGGCTATCTGAAAACGGCTGTGGCGCTGAAGTTGCCTGTGAATGTGGAGTTGGTGGCATGTGAAACCCGCATGTGGAGCATTCGTTTGTGTGGGATGCTCTACCAGGTTCATTCCTAGATAATGCACTCAAAGGGCACTAAGCATAGAGTGTGAAAACTGAGTTTCCTTGAGAGCTGCTTGGAAGCCTGATGGTGTGTGAAGTTAGTGAGCCAAATGGAGTTGTTCTCCCACAAGAACCACTCGGCTGATCCTTCTTCAATATGCCCTTCACCAACATGCAGTGTTTCCTTGATTGAATTAGCTCTCACACCAATATTTGCGTCTAGAGCCTTTGCATTGAGGGCTATCTGAAAACGGCTGTGGCGCTGAAGTTGCCTGTGAATGTGGAGTTGGTGGCATGTGAAACCCGCATGTGGAGCATTCGTTTGTGAGGGACACTCACCAAGCTTCATTTCAGTCCTAGGCACTCAAAGGGCACTAAGCATAGAGTGTGAAAAACTGAGTTTCCTTGAGAGCTGCTTGGAAGCCTGATGGTGTGTGAAGTAAGTGAGCCAAATGGAGTTGTTCTCCCACAAGAACCACTTGGCTGATCCTTCTTCAATATGCCCTTCACCAACATGCAGTGTTTCCTTGATTGAATTAGCTCTCACACCAATATTTTCGTCTAGAGCCTTTGCTTTGAGGCTATCTAAAAACGGCTGTGGCGCTCAAGTTGCTGTGAATGTGGAGTTGGTGGCATGTGGGCATGTGAAACCCGCATGTGGAGCATTCGTTTGTGTGGAATGTTCACCAAGCTTCATTTCAGTCCTAGGCACTCAAAGGGCACTAAGCATAGAGTGTGAAAACTGAGTTTCCTTGAGAGCTGCTTGGAAGCCTGATGGTGTGTGGAGTTAGTGAGCCAAATGGAGTTGTTTCTCCCACAAGAACCACTCGGCTGATCCTTCTTCAATATGCCCTTCACCAACATGCAGTGTTTCCTTGATTGAATTAGCTCTCACACCAATATTTGCGTCTAGAGCCTTTGCATTGAGGGCTATCTGAAAACGGCTGTGGCGCTGAAGTTGCCTGTGAATGTGGAGTTGGTGGCATGTGAAACCCGCATGTGGAGCATTCGTTTGTGTGGGATGCTCACCAAGCTTCATTTCAGTCCTAGGCACTCAAAGGGCACTAAGCATAGAGTGTGAAAACTGAGTTTCCTTGAGAGCTGCTTGGAAGCCTGATGGTGTGTGAAGTTAGTGAGCCAATTGGAGTTGTTCTCCCACAAGAACCACTCAGCTTATCCTTCTTCAATATGCCCTTCACCAACATGCAGTGTTTCCTTGATTGAATTAGCTCTCACACCAATATTTGCGTCTAGAGCCTTTGCATTGAGGGCTATCTGAAAACGGCTGTGGCGCTGAAGTTGCCTGTGAATGTGGAGTTGGTGGCATGTGAAACCCGCATGTGGAGCATTCGTTTGTGTGGGATGCTCTACCAGGTTCATTCCTAGATAATGCACTCAAAGGGCACTAAGCATAGAGTGTGAAAACGGAGTTTCCTTGAGAGCTGCTTGGAAGCCTGATGGTGTGTGAAGTTAGTGAGCCAAATGGAGTTGTTCTCCCACAAGAACCACTCGGCTGATTCTTCTTCAATATGCCCTTCATCAACATGCAGTGTTTCCTTGATTGAATTAGCTCTCACACCAATATTTGCGTCTAGAGCCTTTGAATTGAGGGCTATCTGAAAACGGCTGTGGCGCTGAAGTTGCCTGTGCATGTGGAGTTGTTGGCATGTGAAACCCGCATGTGGAGCATTCGTTTGTGTGGGATGTTCACCAAGCTTCATTTCAGTCCTAGGCACTCAAATGGCACTAAGCATAGAGTGTGAAAACGGAGTTTCCTTGAGAGCTGCTTGGAAGCCTGATGGTGTGTGAAGTTAGTGAGCCAAATGGAGTTGTTATCCCACAAGAACCACTCGGCTGATCCTTCTTCAATATGCCCTTCACCAACATGCAGTGTTTCCTTGATTGAATTAGCTCTCACACCAATATTTGCGTCTAGAGCCTTTGCACTGAGGGCTATCTGAAAACGGCTGTGGCGCTGAAGTTGCCTGTGAATGTGGAGTTGGTGGCATGTGAAACCCGCATGTGGAGCATTCGTTTGTGTGGGATGCTCTACCAGCTTCATTCCTAGATAATGCACTCAAAGGGCACTAAGCATAGAGTGTGAAAACTGAGTTTCCTTGAGAGCTGCTTGGAAGCCTGATGGTGTGTGAAGTTAGTGAGCCAAATGGAGTTGTTCTCCCACAAGAATCACTCGGCTGATTCTTCTTCAATATGCCCTTCACCAACATGCAGTGTTTCCTTGATTGAATTAGCTCTCACACCAATATTTGCGTCTAGAGCCTTTGCATTGAGGGCTATCTGAAAACGGCTGTGGCGCTGAAGTTGCCTGTGAATGTGGAGTTGGTGGCATGTGAAACCCGCATGTGGAGCATTCGTTTGTGTGGGATGCTCTACCAGGTTCATTCCTAGATAATGCACTCAAAGGGCACTAAGCATAGAGTGTGAAAACGGAGTTTCCTTGAGAGCTGCTTGGAAGCCTGATGGTGTGTGAAGTTAGTGAGCCAAATGGAGTTGTTCTCCCACAAGAACCACTCGGCTGATTCTTCTTCAATATGCCCTTCATCAACATGCAGTGTTTCCTTGATTGAATTAGCTCTCACACCAATATTTGCGTCTAGAGCCTTTGAATTGAGGGCTATCTGAAAACGGCTGTGGCGCTGAAGTTGCCTGTGCATGTGGAGTTGTTGGCATGTGAAACCCGCATGTGGAGCATTCGTTTGTGTGGGATGTTCACCAAGCTTCATTTCAGTCCTAGGCACTCAAATGGCACTAAGCATAGAGTGTGAAAACGGAGTTTCCTTGAGAGCTGCTTGGAAGCCTGATGGTGTGTGAAGTTAGTGAGCCAAATGGAGTTGTTATCCCACAAGAACCACTCGGCTGATCCTTCTTCAATATGCCCTTCACCAACATGCAGTGTTTCCTTGATTGAATTAGCTCTCACACCAATATTTGCGTCTAGAGCCTTTGCACTGAGGGCTATCTGAAAACGGCTGTGGCGCTGAAGTTGCCTGTGAATGTGGAGTTGGTGGCATGTGAAACCCGCATGTGGAGCATTCGTTTGTGTGGGATGCTCTACCAGCTTCATTCCTAGATAATGCACTCAAAGGGCACTAAGCATAGAGTGTGAAAACTGAGTTTCCTTGAGAGCTGCTTGGAAGCCTGATGGTGTGTGAAGTTAGTGAGCCAAATGGAGTTGTTCTCCCACAAGAATCACTCGGCTGATTCTTCTTCAATATGCCCTTCACCAACATGCAGTGTTTCCTTGATTGAATTAGCTCTCACACCAATATTTGCGTCTAGAGCCTTTGCATTGAGGGCTATCAGAAAACGGCTGTGGCGCTGAAGTTGCCTGTGAATGTGGAGTTGGTTGCATGTGAAACCCGCATGTGGAGCATTCGTTTGTGTGGGATGCTCTACCAGGTTCATTCCTAGATAATGCACTCAAAGGGCACTAAGCATAGAGTGTGAAAACTGAGTTTCCTTGAGAGCTGCTTGGAAGCCTGATGGTGTGTGACGTTAGTGAGCCAAATGAGTTGTTCTCCAACAAGAACCACTCGGCTGATCCTTCTTCAATATGCCCTTCACCAACATGCAGTGTTTCCTTGATTGAATTAGCTCTCACACCAATATTTGCGTCTAGAGCCTTTGCATTGAGGGCTATCTGAAAACGGCTGTGGCGCTGATGTTGCCTGTGAATGTGGAGTTGGTGGCATGTGAAACCCGCATGTGGAGCATTCGTTTGTGTGGGATGCTCTACCAGGTTCATTCCTAGATAATGCACTCAAAGGGCACTAAGCATAGAGTGTGAAAACTGAGTTTCCTTGAGAGCTGCTTGGAAGCCTGATGGTGTGTGAAGTTAGTGAGCCAATGAGTTGTTCTCCCACAAGAACCACTCGGCTGATCCTTCTTCAATATGCCCTTCACCACATGCAGTGTTTCTTGATTGAATTAGCTCTCACACCAATATTTGCGTCTAGAGCCTTTGCATTGAGGGCTATCTGAAAACGGCTGTGGCGCTGAAGTTGCTGTGAATGTGAGTTGGTGCATGTGACACCCGCATGTGGAGCATTCGTTTGTGAGGGACACTCACCAAGCTTCATTCAGTCCTAGGCACTCAAAGGGCACTAAGCATAGAGTGTGAAAACTGAGTTTCCTTGAGAGCTGCTTGGAAGCCTGATGGGTGTGAAGTTAGTGAGCCAATGAGTTGTTCTCCCACAAGAACCACTTGGCTGATCCTTCTTCAATATGCCCTTCACCAACATGCAGTGTTTCCTTGATTGAATTAGCTCTCACACCAATATTTGCGTCTAGAGCCTTTGCTTTGAGGGCTATCTGAAAACGGCTGTGGCGCTCAAGTTGCCTGTGAATGTGGAGTTGGTGGCATGTGGGCATGTGAAACCCGCATGTGGAGCATTCGTTTGTGTGGGATGTCACCAAGCTTCATTTCAGTCCTAGGCACTCAAAGGGCACTAAGCATAGAGTGTGAAAACTGAGTTTCCTTGAGAGCTGCTTGGAAGCCTGATGTGTGTGAGTTAGTGAGCCAAATGAGTTGTTCTCCCACAAGAACCACTCGGCTGATTCTTCTTCAATATGCCCTTCATCAACATGCAGTGTTTCCTTGATTGAATTAGCTCTCACACCAATATTTGCGTCTAGAGCCTTTGCATTGAGGGCTATCTGAAAACGGCTGTGGCGCTGAAGTTGCCTGTGAATGTGGAGTTGGTTGCATGTGAAACCCGCATGTGAGCATTCGTTTGTGTGGGATGCTCTACCAGGTTCATTCCTAGATAATGCACTCAAAGGGCACTAAGCATAGAGTGTGAAAACTGAGTTTCCTTGAGAGCTGCTTGGAAGCCTGATGGTGTGTGAAGTTAGTGAGCCAAATGGAGTTGTTCTCCCACAAGAACCACTCGGCTGATCCTTCTTCAATATGCCCTTCATCAACATGCAGTGTTTCCTTGATTGAATTAGCTCTCACACCAATATTTGCGTCTAGAGCCTTTGCATTGAGGGCTATCTGAAAACGGCTGTGGCGCTCAAGTTGCCTGTGAATGTGGAGTTGGTTGCATGTGAAACCCGCATGTGGAGCATTCGTTTGTGTGGGATGCTCTACCAGTTCATTCCTAGATAATGCACTCAAAGGGCACTAAGCATAGAGTGTGAAAACTGAGTTTCCTTGAGAGCTGCTTGGAAGCCTGATGGTGTGTGAAGTTAGTGAGCCAAATGGAGTTGTTCTCCCACAAGAACCACTCGGCTGATCCTTCTTCAATATGCCCTTCACCAACATGCAGTGTTTCCTTGATTGAATTAGCTCTCACACCAATATTTGCGTCTAGAGCCTTTGCATTGAGGGCTATCTGAAAATGGCTGTGGCGCTGAAGTTGCCTGTGAATGTGGAGTTGGTGGCATGTGAAACCCGCATGTGGAGCATTCGTTTGTGTGGGATGCTCTACCAGGTTCATTTCAGTCCTAGGCACTCAAAGGGCACTAAGCATAGAGTGTGAAAACTGAGTTTCCTTGAGAGCTGCTTGGAAGCCTGATGGTGTGTGGAGTTAGTGAGCCAAATGGAGTTGTTCTCCCACAAGAACCACTCGGCTGATCCTTCTTCAATATGCCCTTCACCAACATGCAGTGTTCCTTGATTGAATTAGCTCTCACACCAATATTTGCGTCTAGAGCCTTTGCATTGAGGGCTATCTGAAAACGGCTGTGGCGCTGAAGTTGCCTGTGAATGTGGAGTTGTTGGCATGTGAAACCCGCATGTGGAGCATTCGTTTGTGTGGGATGCTCACCAAGCTTCATTTCAGTCCTAGCCACTCAAAGGGCACTAAGCATAGAGTGTGAAAACTGAGTTTCCTTGAGAGCTGCTTGGAAGCCTGATGGTGTCGTGGAGTTAGTGAGCCAAATGTAGTTGTTCTCCCACAAGAACCACTTGGCTGATCCTTCTTCAATATGCCCTTCACCAACATGCAGTGTTTCCTTGATTGAATTAGCTCTCACACCAATATTTGCGTCTAGAGCCTTTGCATTGAGGGCTATCTGAAAACGGCTGTGGCGCTGAAGTTGCCTGTGAATGTGAGTTGTTGGTATGTGAAACCCGCATGTGGAGCATTCGTTTGTGTGGGATGCTCACCAAGCTTCATTTCAGTCCTAGGCACTCAAAGGGCACTAAGCATAGAGTGTGAAAACTGAGTTTCCTTGAGAGCTGCTTGGAAGCCTGATGGTGTGTGAAGTTAGTGAGCCAAATGGAGTTGTTCTCCCACAAGAACCACTCGGCTGATCCTTCTTCAATATGCCCTTCACCAACATGCAGTGTTTCCTTGATTGAATAGCTCTCACACCAATATTTGCGTCTAGAGCCTTTGCATTGAGGGCTATCTGAAAACGGCTGTGGCGCTGAAGTTGCCTGTGAATGTGGAGTTGGTGGCATGTGAAACCCGCATGTGGAGCATTCGTTTGTGTGGGATGCTCACCAAGCTTCATTTCAGTCCTAGGCACTCAAAGGGCACTAAGCATAGAGTGTGAAAACTGAGTTTCCTTGAGAGCTGCTTGGAAGCCTGATGGTGTGTGAAGTTAGTGAGCCAAATGAGTTGTTCTCCCACAAGAACCACTCGGCTGATCCTTCTTCAATATGCCCTTCACCAACATGCAGTGTTTCCTTGATTGAATTAGCTCTCACACCAATATTTGCGTCTAGAGCCTTTGCACTGAGGCTATCTGAAACGGCTGTGGCGCTGAAGTTGCCTGTGAATGTGGAGTGGTGGCATGTGAAACCCGCATGTGGAGCATTCGTTTGTGTGGGATGCTCTACCAGCTTCATTCCTAGATAATGCACTCAAAGGGCACTAAGCATAGAGTGTGAAAACTGAGTTTCCTTGAGAGCTGCTTGGAAGCCTGATGGTGTGTGAAGTTTAGTGAGCCAAATGGAGTTGTTCTCCCACAAGAACCACTCGGCTGATCCTTCTTCAATATGCCTTTGACCAACATGCAGTGTTTCCTTGATTGAATTAGCTCTCACACCAATATTTGCGTCTAGAGCCTTTGCATTGAGGGCTATCTGAAAACGGCTGTGGCGCTGAAGTTGCCTGTGAATGTGGAGTTGGTTGCATGTGAAACCCGCATGTGGAGCATTCGTTTGTGTGGGATGCTCTACCAGGTTCATTCCTAGATAATGCACTCAAAGGGCACTAAGCATAGAGTGTGAAAACTGAGTTTCCTTGAGAGCTGCTTGGAAGCCTGATGGTGTGTGAAGTTAGTGAGCCAAATGGAGTTGTTCTCCACAAGAACCACTCGGCTGATCCTTCTTCAATATGCCCTTCACCAACATGCAGTGTTTCCTTGATTGAATTAGCTCTCACACCAATATTTGCGTCTAGAGCCTTTGCATTGAGGGCTATCTGAAAACGGCTGTGGCGCTGAAGTTGCCTGTGAATGTGGAGTTGGTGGCATGTGAAACCCGCATGTGGAGCATTCGTTTGTGTGGGATGCTCTACCAGGTTCATTCCTAGATAATGCATTCAAAGGGCACTAAGCATAGAGTGTGAAAACTGAGTTTCCTTGAGAGCTGCTTGGAAGCCTGATGGTGTGTGAAGTTAGTGAGCCAAATGGAGTTGTTCTCCCACAAGAACCACTTGGCTGATCCTTCTTCAATATGCCCTTCACCAACATGCAGTGTTTCCTTGATTGAATTAGCTCTCACACCAATATTTGCGTCTAGAGCCTTTGCTTTGAGGGCTATCTGAAAACGGCTGTGGCGCTGAAGTTGCCTGTGAATGTGGAGTTGGTGGCATGTAGGAATGTGAAACCCGCATGTGGAGCATTCGTTTGTGTGGGATGTTCACCAAGATTCATTTCAGTCCTAGGCACTCAAAGGGCACTAAGCATAGAGTGTGAAAACTGAGTTTCCTTGAGAGCTGCTTGGAAGCCTGATGGTGTGTGAAGTTAGTGAGCCAAATGGAGTTGTTCTCCCACAGAACCACTCGGCTGATTCTTCTTCAATATGCCCTTCATCAACATGCAGTGTTTCCTTGATTGAATTAGCTCTCACACCAATATTTGCGTCTAGAGCCTTTGCATTGAGGGCTATCTGAAAACGGCTGTGGCGCTGAAGTTGCCTGTGAATGTGGAGTTGGTTGCATGTGAAACCCGCATGTGGAGCATTCGTTTGTGTGGGATGCTCTACCAGGTTCATTCCTAGATAATGCACTCAAAGGGCACTAAGCATAGAGTGTGAAAACTGAGTTTCCTTGAGAGCTGCTTGGAAGCCTGATGGTGTGTGAAGTTAGTGAGCCAAATGGAGTTGTTCTCCGACAAGAACCACTCGGCTGATCCTTCTTCAATATGCCCTTCATCAACATGCAGTGTTTCCTTGATTGAATTAGCTCTCACACCAATATTTGCGTCTAGAGCCTTTGCATTGAGGGCTATCTGAAAACGGCTGTGGCGCTGAAGTTGCCTGTGAATGTGGAGTTGGTGGCATGTGAAACCCGCATGTGTAGCATTCGTTTGTGTGGGATGCTCTACCAGGTTCATTCCTAGATAATGCATTCAAAGGGCACTAAGCATAGAGTGTGAAAACTGAGTTTCCTTGAGAGCTGCTTGGAAGCCTGATGGTGTGTGGAGTTAGTGAGCCAAATGTAGTTGTTCTCCCACAAGAACCACTCGGCTGATCCTTCTTCAATATGCCCTTCACCAACATTGCAGTGTTTCCTTGATTGAATTAGCTCTCACACCAATATTTGCGTCTAGAGCCTTTGCATTGAGGGCTATCTGAAAACGGCTGTGGCGCTGAAGTTGCCTGTGCATGTGGAGTTGTTGGCATGTGAAACCCGCATGTGGAGCATTCGTTTGTGTGGGATGCTCACCAAGCTTCATTTCAGTCCTAGCCACTCAAAGGGCACTAAGCATAGAGTGTGAAAACTGAGTTTCCTTGAGAGCTGCTTGGAAGCCTGATGGTGTGTGGAGTTAGTGAGCCAAATGTAGTTGTTCTCCCACAAGAACCACTCGGCTGATCCTTCTTCAATATGCCCTTCACCAACATGCAGTGTTTCCTTGATTGAATTAGCTCTCACACCAATATTTGCGTCTAGAGCCTTTGCATTGAGGGCTATCTGAAAACGGCTGTGGCGCTGAAGTTGCCTGTGAATGTGGAGTTGGTGGCATGTGAAACCCGCATGTGGAGCATTCGTTTGTGTGGGATGCTCTACCAGGTTCATTCCTAGATAATGCACTCAAAGGGCACTAAGCATAGAGTGTGAAAACTGAGTTTCCTTGAGAGCTGCTTGGAAGCCTGATGGTGTGTGAAGTTAGTGAGCCAAATGGAGTGGTTCTCCCACAAGAACCACTCGGCTGATCCTTCTTCAATATGCCCTTCACCAACATGCAGTGTTTCCTTGATTGAATTAGCTCTCACACCAATATTTGCGTCTAGAGCCTTTGCATTGAGGGCTATCTGAAAACGGCTGTGGCGCTGAAGTTGCCTGTGAATGTGGAGTTGGTGGCATGTGACACCCGCATGTGGAGCATTCGTTTGTGAGGGACACTCACCAAGCTTCATTTCAGTCCTAGGCACTCAAAGGGCACTAAGCATAGAGTGTGAAAACTGAGTTTCCTTGAGAGCTGCTTGGAAGCCTGATGGTGTGTGAAGTAAGTGAGCCAAATGGAGTTGTTCTCCCACAAGAACCACTTGGCTGATCCTTCTTCAATATGCCCTTCACCAACATGCAGTGTTTCCTTGATTGAATTAGCTCTCACACCAATATTTGCGTCTAGAGCGTTTGCTTTGAGGGCTATCTAAAAACGGCTGTGGCGCTCAAGTTGCCTGTGAATGTGGAGTTGGTGGCATGTGGGCATGTGAAACCCGCATGTGGAGCATTCGTTTGTGTGGGATGTTCACCAAGCTTCATTTCAGTCCTAGGCACTCAAAGGGCACTAAGCATAGAGTGTGAAAACTGAGTTTCCTTGAGAGCTGCTTGGAAGCCTGATGGTGTGTGAGTTAGTGAGCCAAATGTAGTTGTTCTCCCACAAGAACCACTCGGCTGATCCTTCTTCAATATGCCCTTCACCAACATGCAGTGTTTCCTTGATTGAATTAGCTCTCACACCAATATTTGCGTCTAGAGCCTTTGCATTGAGGGCTATCTGAAAACGGCTGTGGCGCTGAAGTTGCCTGTGAATGTGGAGTTGGTGGCATGTGAAACCCGCATGTGGAGCATTCGTTTGTGTGGGATGCTCTACCAGGTTCATTTCAGTCCTAGGCACTCAAAGGGCACTAAGCATAGAGTGTGAAAACTGAGTTTCCTGAGAGCTGCTTGGAAGCCTGATGGTGTGTGGAGTTAGTGAGCCAAATGTAGTTGTTCTCCCACAAGAACCACTCGGCTGATCCTTCTTCAATATGCCCTTCACCAACATGCAGTGTTTCCTTGATTGAATTAGCTCTCACACCAATATTTGCGTCTAGAGCCTTTGCATTGAGGGCTATCTGAAAACGGCTGTGGCGCTGAAGTTGCCTGTGAATGTGGAGTTGTTGGCATGTGAAACCCGCATGTGGAGCATTCGTTTGTGTGGGATGCTCACCAAGCTTCATTTCAGTCCTAGCCACTCAAAGGGCACTAAGCATAGAGTGTGAAAACTGAGTTTCCTTGAGAGCTGCTTGGAAGCCTGATGGTGTGTGAAGTTAGTGAGCCAAATGGAGTTGTTCTCCCACAAGAACCACTCGGCTGATCCTTCTTCAATATGCCCTTCACCAACATGCAGTGTTTCCTTGATTGAATTAGCTCTCACACCAATATTTGCGTCTAGAGCCTTTGCATTGAGGGCTATCTGAAAACGGCTGTGGCGCTGAAGTTGCCTGTGAATGTGGAGTTGGTGGCATGTGAAACCCGCATGTGGAGCATTCGTTTGTGTGGGATGCTCTACAAGGTACATTCCTAGATAATGCACTCAAAGGGCACTAAGCATAGAGTGTGAAAACTGAGTTTCCTTGAGAGCTGCTTGGAAGCCTGATGGTGTGTGAAGTTAGTGAGCCAAATGGAGTTGTTCTCCCACAAGAACCACTCGGCTGATCCTTCTTCAATATGCCCTTCACCAACATGTAGTGTCTCCTTGATTGAATTAGCTCTCACACCAATATTTGCGTCTAGAGCCTTTGCATTGAGGGCTATCTGAAAACGGCTGTGGCGCTGAAGTTGCCTGTGAATGTGGAGTTGGTGGCATGTGAAACCCGCATGTGGAGCATTCGTTTGTGTGGGATGCTCACCAAGCTTCATTTCAGTCCTAGGCACTCAAAGGGCACTAAGCATAGAGTGTGAAAACTGAGTTTCCTTGAGAGCTGCTTGGAAGCCTGATGGTGTGTGAAGTTAGTGAGCCAAATGGAGTTGTTCTCCCACAAGAACCACTCGGCTGATCCTTCTTCAATATGCCCTTCATCAACATGCAGTGTTTCCTTGATTGAATTAGCTCTCACACCAATATTTGCGTCTAGAGCCTTTGAATTGAGGGCTATCTGAAAACGGCTGTGGCGCTGAAGTTGCCGGTGAATGTGGAGTTGGTGGCATGTGAAACCCACATGTGGAGCGTTCGTTTGTGTTGGATGCTCTACCAGGTTCATTCCTAGATAATGCACTCAAAGGTCACTAAGCATAGAGTGTGAAAACTGAGTTTCCTTGAGAGCTGCTTGGAAGCCTGATGGTGTGTGAAGTTAGTGAGCCAAATGGAGTTGTTCTCCCACAAGAACCACTCGGCTGATCCTTCTTCAATATGCCCTTCACCAACATGCAGTGTTTCCTTGATTGAATTAGCTCTCACACCAATATTGCGTCTAAAGACTTTGCATTGAGGGCTATCTGAAAACGCTGTGGCGCTGAAGTTGTCTGTGAATGTGGAGTTGGTGGCATGTGAAACCCGCATGTGGAGCATTCGTTTGTGTGGGATGCTCTACCAGGTTCATTCCTAGATAATGCACTCAAAGGGCACTAGGCATAGAGTGTGAAAACTGAGTTTCCTTGAGAGCTGCTTGAAGCCTGATGGTGTGTGAAGTTAGTGAGCCAAATGGAGTTGTTCTCCCACAAGAATCACTCGGCTGATTCTTCTTCAGTATGCCCTTCACCAACATGCAGTGTTTCCTTGATTGAATTAGCTCTCACACCAATATTTGCGTCTAGAGCCTTTGCATTGAGGGCTATCAGAAAACGGCTGTGGCGCTGAAGTTGCCTGTGAATGTGGAGTTGGTTGCATGTGAAACCCGCATGTGGAGCATTCGTTTGTGTGGGATGCTCTACCAGGTTCATTCCTAGATAATGCACTCAAAGGGCACTAAGCATAGAGTGTGAAAACTGAGTTTCCTTGAGAGCTGCTTGGAAGCCTGATGGTGTGTGACGTTAGTGAGCCAAATGGAGTTGTTCTCCAACAAGAACCACTTGGCTGATCCTTCTTCAATATGCCCTTCACCAACATGCAGTGTTTCCTTGATTGAATTAGCTCTCACACCAATATTTGCGTCTAGAGCCTTTGCATTGAGGGCTATCTGAAAACGGCTGTGGCGCTGATGTTGCCTGTGAATGTGGAGTTGGTGGCATGTGAAACCCGCATGTGGAGCATTCGTTTGTGTGGGATGCTCTACCAGGTTCATTCCTAGATAATGCACTCAAAGGGCACTAAGCATAGAGTGTGAAAACTGAGTTTCCTTGAGAGCTGCTTGGAAGCCTGATGGTGTGTGAAGTTAGTGAGCCAAATGGAGTTGTTCTCCCACAAGAACCACTCGGCTGATCCTTCTTCAATATGCCCTTCACCAACATGCAGTGTTTCCTTGATTGAATTAGCTCTCACACCAATATTTGCGTCTAGAGCCTTTGCATTGAGGGCTATCTGAAAACGGCTGTGGCGCTGAAGTTGCCTGTGAATGTGGAGTTGGTGGCATGTGACACCCGCATGTGGAGCATTTGTTTGTGAGGGACACTCACCAAGCTTCATTTCAGTCCTAGGCACTCAAAGGGCACTAAGCATAGAGTGTGAAAACTGAGTTTCCTTGAGAGCTGCTTGGAAGCCTGATGGTGTGTGAAGTTAGTGAGGCCAAATGGAGTTGTTCTCCCACAAGAACCACTTGGCTGATCCTTCTTCAATATGCCCTTCACCAACATGCAGTGTTTCCTTGATTGAATTAGCTCTCACACCAATATTTGCGTCTAGAGCCTTTGCTTTGAGGGCTATCTGAAAACGGCTGTGGCGCTCAAGTTGCTGTGAATGTGGAGTTGGTGGCATGTGGGCATGTGAAACCCGCATGTGGAGCATTCGTTTGTGTGGGATGTTCACCAAGCTTCATTTCAGTCCTAGGCACTCAAAGGGCACTAAGCATAGAGTGTGAAAACTGAGTTTCCTTGAGAGCTGCTTGAAGCCTGATGGTGTGTGAAGTTAGTGAGCCAAATGGAGTTGTTCTCCCACAAGAACCACTCGGCTGATTCTTCTTCAATATGCCCTTCATCAACATGCAGTGTTTCCTTGATTGAATTAGCTCTCACACCAATATTTGCGTCTAGAGCCTTTGCATTGAGGGCTATCTGAAAACGGCTGTGGCACTGAAGTTGCCTGTGAATGTGGAGTTGGTTGCATGTGAAACCCGCATGTGGAGCATTCGTTTGTGTGGGATGCTCTACCAGGTTCATTCCTAGATAATGCACTCAAAGGGCACTAAGCATAGAGTGTGAAAACTGAGTTTCCTTGAGAGCTGCTTGGAAGCCTGATGGTGTGTGAAGTTAGTGAGCCAAATGGAGTTGTTCTCCCACAAGAACCACTCGGCTGATCCTTCTTCAATATGCCCTTCACCAACATGCAGTGTTTCCTTGATTGAATTAGCTCTCACACCAATATTTGCGTCTAGAGCCTTTGCATTGAGGGCTATCTGAAAACGGCTGTGGCGCTCAAGTTGCCTGTGAATGTGGAGTTGGTTGCATGTGAAACCCGCATGTGGAGCATTCGTTTGTGTGGGATGCTCTACCAGGTTCATTCCTAGATAATGCACTCAAAGGGCACTAAGCATAGAGTGTGAAAACTGAGTTTCCTTGAGAGCTGCTTGGAAGCCTGATGGTGTGTGAAGTTAGTGAGCCAAATGGAGTTGTTCTCCCACAAGAACCACTCGGCTGATCCTTCTTCAATATGCCCTTCACCAACATGCAGTGTTTCCTTGATTGAATTAGCTCTCACACCAATATTTGCGTCTAGAGCCTTTGCATTGAGGGCTATCTGAAAATGGCTGTGGCGCTGAAGTTGCCTGTGAATGTGGAGTTGGTGGCATGTGAAACCCGCATGTGGAGCATTCGTTTGTGTGGGATGCTCTACCAGGTTCATTTCAGTCCTAGGCACTCAAAGGGCACTAAGCATAGAGTGTGAAAACTGAGTTTCCTTGAGAGCTGCTTGGAAGCCTGATGGTGTGTGGAGTTAGTGAGCCAAATGTAGTTGTTCTCCCACAAGAACCACTCGGCTGATCCTTCTTCAATATGCCCTTCACCAACATGCAGTGTTTCCTTGATTGAATTAGCTCTCACACCAATATTTGCGTCTAGAGCCTTTGCATTGAGGGCTATCTGAAAACGGCTGTGGCGCTGAAGTTGCCTGTGAATGTGGAGTTGTTGGCATGTGAAACCCGCATGTGGAGCATTCGTTTGTGTGGGATGCTCACCAAGCTTCATTTCAGTCCTAGGCACTCAAAGGGCACTAAGCATAGAGTGTGAAAACTGAGTTTCCTTGAGAGCTGCTTGGAAGCCTGATGGTGTGTGAAGTTAGTGAGCCAAATGGAGTTGTTCTCCCACAAGAACCACTCGGCTGATCCTTCTTCAATATGCCCTTCACCAACATGCAGTGTTTCCTTGATTGAAATAGCTCTCACACCAATATTTGCGTCTAGAGCCTTTGCATTGAGGGCTATCTGAAAACGGCTGTGGCGCTGAAGTTGCCTGTGAATGTGGAGTTGGTGGCATGTGAAACCCGCATGTGGAGCATTCGTTTGTGTGGGATGCTCACCAAGCTTCATTTCAGTCCTAGGCACTCAAAGGGCACTAAGCATAGAGTGTGAAAACTGAGTTTCCTTGAGAGCTGCTTGGAAGCCTGATGGTGTGTGAAGTTAGTGAGCCAAATGGAGTTGTTCTCCCACAAGAACCACTCGGCTGATCCTTCTTCAATATGCCCTTCACCAACATGCAGTGTTTCCTTGATTGAATTAGCTCTCACACCAATATTTGCGTCTAGAGCCTTTGCATTGAGGGCTATCTGAAAACGGCTGTGGCGCTCAAGTTGCCTGTGAATGTGGAGTTGGTTGCATGTGAAACCCGCATGTGGAGCATTCGTTTGTGTGGGATGCTCTACCAGGTTCATTCCTAGATAATGCACTCAAAGGGCACTAAGCATAGAGTGTGAAAACTGAGTTTCCTTGAGAGCTGCTTGGAAGCCTGATGGTGTGTGAAGTTAGTGAGCCAAATGGAGTTGTTCTCCCACAAGAACCACTCGGCTGATCCTTCTTCAATATGCCCTTCACCAATGCAGCTGGTTTCCTTGATTGAATTAGCTCTCACACCAATATTTGCGTCTAGAGCCTTTGCATTGAGGGCTATCTGAAAATGGCTGTGGCGCTGAAGTTGCCTGTGAATGTGGAGTTGGTGGCATGTGAAACCCGCATGTGGAGCATTCGTTTGTGTGGGATGCTCTACCAGGTTCATTTCAGTCCTAGGCACTCAAAGGGCACTAAGCATAGAGTGTGAAAACTGAGTTTCCTTGAGAGCTGCTTGGAAGCCTGATGGTGTGTGGAGTTAGTGAGCCAAATGTAGTTGTTCTCCCACAAGAACCACTCGGCTGATCCTTCTTCAATATGCCCTTCACCAACATGCAGTGTTTCCTTGATTGAATTAGCTCTCACACCAATATTTGCGTCTAGAGCCTTTGCATTGAGGGCTATCTGAAAACGGCTGTGGCGCTGAAGA